>NW_026610848.1:0-159076 GCF_029499605.1 Hyla sarda | reverse complement strand
ATCTGCTCAAAACTTTCTGTGCAGGTGCAGACAGTGGCACCCGACATGCCTGCGTTGTCGTTTTCCGCCGGGCACTCTTTGGGCCGGAGCAGCACGCAGAAACACCTAGATTGAAGATAAGCGCCTTTTTGTCATTGACCGCGACCTACATTGCAGATGCACAAACGTCTTGCAATTCCGGCCGAACGAAAGAAGATATCTGCTCAAAACATACTGTGCAGGTGCAGACAGTGGCACCCGACATGCCTGCGTTGTCGATTTCCGCCGGGCACTCTTTGGGCCGGCGCAGCACGCAGAAACACCTAGATTGAAGATAAGCGCCTTTTTGTCATTGACCGCGACCTACATTGAAGATGCACAATCTTCTTTCAATTCCGGCCGAACGGAAGGAGATATCTGCTCAAAACATTCTGTGCAGGTGCAGACAGTGGCACCCGACATGCCTGCGTTGTCGTTTTCCGCCGGGCACTCTTTGAGCCGGAGCAGCACGCAGAAACACCTACATTGAAGATAAGCGCCTTTTGCCATTGACCGTGACAAACATAGAAGATGCACAATCTTCTTTCAATTACGGCCGAACGGAAGGAGATATCTGCTCAAAACTTTCTGTGCAGGTGCAGACAGTGGCACCCGACATGCCTGCGTTGTCGTTTTCCGCCGGGCACTCTTTGGGCCGGCGCAGCACGCAGAAACACCTAGATTGAAGATAAGCGCCTTTTTGTTATTGACCGCGACCTACATTGAAGATGCACAATCTTCTTTCAATTCCGGCCGAACGGAAGGAGATATCTGCTCAAAACTTTCTGTGCAGGTGCAGACAGTGGCACTCGACATGCCTGCGTTGTCGTTTTCCGCCGGGCACTCTTTGGGCCGGCGCAGCACGCAGAAACACCTAGATTGAAGATAAGCGCCTTTTGCCATTGACCGCGACGAACATAGAAGATGCACAAACGTCTTGCAATTCCGGCCGAATGGAAGGAGATATCTGCTCAAAACTTTCTGTGCAGGTGCAGACAGTGGCACCCGACATGCCTGCGTTGTCGTTTTCCGCCGGGCACTCTTTGGGCCGGAGCAGCACGCAGAAACACCTAGATTGAAGATAAGCTCCTTTTGTCATTGACCGCGACGAACATAGAAGATGCACAAACTTCTTGCAATTCCGGCCGAATGGAAGGAGATATCTGCTCAAAACTTTCTGTGCAGGTGTAGACAGTGGCACCCGACATGCCTGCGTTGTCGTTTTCCGCCGGGCACTCTTTGGGCCGGCGCAGCACGCAGAAACACCTAGATTGAAGATAAGCGCCTTTTTGTCATTGACCGCGACCTACATTGCAGATGCACAAACGTCTTGCAATTCCGGCCGAACGAAAGAAGATATCTGCTCAAAACATACTGTGCAGGTGCAGACAGTGGCACCCGACATGCCTGCGTTGTCGTTTTCCGCCGGGCACTCTTTGGGCCGGCGCAGCACGCAGAAACACCTAGATTGAAGATAAGCGCCTTTTTGTCATTGACCGCGACCTACATTGAAGATGCACAATCTTCTTTCAATTCCGGCCGAACGGAAGGAGATATCTGCTCAAAACATTCTGTGCAGGTGCAGACACTGGCACCCGACATGCCTGCGTTGTCGTTTTCCGCCGGGCACTCTTTGAGCCGGAGCAGCACGCAGAAACACCTTCATTGAAGATAAGCGCCTTTTGCGATTGACCGCGACAAACATAGAAGATGCACAATCTTCTTTCAATTACGGCCGAACGGAAGGAGATATCTGCTCAAAACTTTCTGTGCAGGTGCAGACAGTGGCACCCGACATGCCTGCGTTGTCGTTTTCCGCCGGGCACTCTTTGGGCCGGCGCAGCACGCAGAAACACCTAGATTGAAGATAAGCGCCTTTTTGTTATTGACCGCGACCTACATTGAAGATGCACAATCTTCTTTCAATTCCGGCCGAACGGAAGGAGATATCTGCTCAAAACTTTCTGTGCAGGTGCAGACAGTGGCACTCGACATGCCTGCGTTGTCGTTTTCCGCCGGGCACTCTTTGGGCCGGCGCAGCACGCAGAAACACCTAGATTGAAGATAAGCGCCTTTTGCCATTGACCGCGACGAACATAGAAGATGCACAAACGTCTTGCAATTCCGGCCGAATGGAAGGAGATATCTGCTCAAAACTTTCTGTGCAGGTGCAGACAGTGGCACCCGACATGCCTGCGTTGTCGTTTTCCGCCGGGCACTCTTTGGGCCGGAGCAGCACGCAGAAACACCTAGATTGAAGATAAGCTCCTTTTGTCATTGACCGCGACGAACATAGAAGATGCACAAACTTCTTGCAATTCCGGCCGAATGGAAGGAGATATCTGCTCAAAACTTTCTGTGCAGGTGTAGACAGTGGCACCCGACATGCCTGCGTTGTCGTTTTCCGCCGGGCACTCTTTGGGCCGGCGCAGCACGCAGAAACACCTAGATTGAAGATAAGCGCCTTTTTGTCATTGACCGCGACCTACATTGAAGATGCACAATCTTCTTTCAATTCCGGCCGAACGGAAGGAGATATCTGCTCAAAACTTTCTGTGCAGGTGCAGACAGTGGCACCCGACATGCCTGCGTTGTCGTTTTCCGCCGGGCACTCTTTGGGCCGGAGCAGCACGCAGAAACACCTAGATTGAAGATAAGCTCCTTTTGTCATTGACCGCGACGAACATAGAAGATGCACAAACTTCTTGCAATTCCGGCCGAATGGAAGGAGATATCTGCTCAAAACATTCTGTGCAGGTGCAGACAGTGGCACTCGACATGCCTGCGTTGTCGTTTTCCGCCGGGCACTCTTTGGGCCGGCGCAGCACGCAGAAACACCTAGATTGAAGATAAGCGCCTTTTGCCATTGACCGCGACGAAAATAGAAGATGCACAAACGTCTTGCAATTCCGGCCCAATGGAAGGAGATATCTGCTCAAAACTTTCTGTGCAGGTGCAGACAGTGGCACCCGACATGCCTGCGTTGTCGTTTTCCGCCGGGCACTCTTTGGGCCGGAGCAGCACGCAGAAACACCTAGATTGAAGATAAGCGCCTTTTTGTCATTGACCGCGACCTACATTGCAGATGCACAAACGTCTTGCAATTCCGGCCGAACGAAAGAAGATATCTGCTCAAAACATACTGTGCAGGTGCAGACAGTGGCACCCGACATGCCTGCGTTGTCGATTTCCGCCGGGCACTCTTTGGGCCGGCGCAGCACGCAGAAACACCTAGATTGAAGATAAGCGCCTTTTTGTCATTGACCGCGACCTACATTGAAGATGCACAATCTTCTTTCAATTCCGGCCGAACGGAAGGAGATATCTGCTCAAAACATTCTGTGCAGGTGCAGACAGTGGCACCCGACATGCCTGCGTTGTCGTTTTCCGCCGGGCACTCTTTGAGCCGGAGCAGCACGCAGAAACACCTACATTGAAGATAAGCGCCTTTTGCGATTGACCGCGACAAACATAGAAGATGCACAATCTTCTTTCAATTACGGCCGAACGGAAGGAGATATCTGCTCAAAACTTTCTGTGCAGGTGCAGACAGTGGCACCCGACATGACTGCGTTGTCGTTTTCCGCCGGGCACTCTTTGGGCCGGCGCAGCACGCAGAAACACCTAGATTGAAGATAAGCGCCTTTTTGTTATTGACCGCGACCTACATTGAAGATGCACAATCTTCTTTCAATTCCGGCCGAACGGAAGGAGATATCTGCTCAAAACTTTCTGTGCAGGTGCAGACAGTGGCACTCGACATGCCTGCGTTGTCGTTTTCCGCCGGGCACTCTTTGGGCCGGCGCAGCACGCAGAAACACCTAGATTGAAGATAAGCGCCTTTTGCCATTGACCGCGACGAACATAGAAGATGCACAAACGTCTTGCAATTCCGGCCGAATGGAAGGAGATATCTGCTCAAAACTTTCTGTGCAGGTGCAGACAGTGGCACCCGACATGCCTGCGTTGTCGTTTTCCGCCGGGCACTCTTTGGGCCGGAGCAGCACGCAGAAACACCTAGATTGAAGATAAGCTCCTTTTGTCATTGACCGCGACGAACATAGAAGATGCACAAACTTCTTGCAATTCCGGCCGAATGGAAGGAGATATCTGCTCAAAACTTTCTGTGCAGGTGTAGACAGTGGCACCCGACATGCCTGCGTTGTCGTTTTCCGCCGGGCACTCTTTGGGCCGGCGCAGCACGCAGAAACACCTAGATTGAAGATAAGCGCCTTTTTGTCTTTGACCGCGACCTACATTGAAGATGCACAATCTTCTTTCAATTCCGGCCGAACGGAAGAAGATATCTGCTCAAAACATTCTGTGCAGGTGCAGACAGTGGCACCCGACATGCCTGCGTTGTCGTTTTCGGCCGGGCAGTCTTTGGGCCGGCGCAGAATGCAGAAACACCTAGATTGAAGATAAGCGCCTTTTTGTCATTGACCGCGACCTACATTGAAGATGCACAAACTTCTTTCAATTCCGGCCGAACGGAAGGAGATATCTGCTCAAAACATACTGTGCAGGTGCAGACAGTGGCACCCGACATGCCTGCGTTGTCGTTTTCCGCCGGGCACTCTTTGGGCCGGAGCAGCATGCAGAAACACCTAGATTGAAGATAAGCGCCTTTTTGTCATTGACCGCGACCTACATTGCAGATGCACAAACGTCTTGCAATTCCGGCCGAACGAAAGAAGATATCTGCTCAAAACATACTGTGCAGGTGCAGACAGTGGCACCCGACATGCGTGCGTTGTCGTTTTCCGCCGGGCACTCTTTGGGCCGGCGCAGCACGCAGAAACACCTAGATTGAAGATAAGCGCCTTTTTGTCATTGACCGCGACCTACATTGAAGATGCACAATCTTCTTTCAATTCCGGCCGAACGGAAGGAGATATCTGCTCAAAACTTTCTGTGCAGGTGCAGACAGTGGCACCCGACATGCCTGCGTTGTCGTTTTCCGCCGGGCACTCTTTGGGCCGGCGCAGCACGCAGAAACACCTAGATTGAAGATAAGCGCCTTTTGCCATTGACCGCGACGAACATAGAAGATGCACAAACGTCTTGCAATTCCGGCCGAATGGAAGGAGATATCTGCTCAAAACTTTCTGTGCAGGTGTAGACAGTGGCACCCGACATGCCTGCGTTGTCGTTTTCCGCCGGGCACTCTTTGGGCCGGCGCAGCACGCAGAAACACCTAGATTGAAGATAAGCGCCTTTTTGTCATTGACCGCGACCTACATTGAAGATGCACAATCTTCTTTCAATTCCGGCCGAACGGAAGGAGATATCTGCTCAAAACATTCTGTGCAGGTGCAGACAGTGGCACCCGACATGCCTGCGTTGTCGTTTTCCGCCGGGCACTCTTTGAGCCGGAGCAGCACGCAGAAACACCTACATTGAAGATAAGCGCCTTTTGCCATTGACCGCGACAAACATAGAAGATGCACAATCTTCTTTCAATTACGGCCGAACGGAAGGAGATATCTGCTCAAAACTTTCTGTGCAGGTGCAGACAGTGGCACCCGACATGCCTGCGTTGTCGTTTTCCGCCGGGCACTCTTTGGGCCGGCGCAGCACGCAGAAACACCTAGATTGAAGATAAGCGCCTTTTTGTTATTGACCGCGACCTACATTGAAGATGCACAATCTTCTTTCAATTCCGGCCGAACGGAAGGAGATATCTGCTCAAAACTTTCTGTGCAGGTGCAGACAGTGGCACTCGACATGCCTGCGTTGTCGTTTTCCGCCGGGCACTCTTTGGGCCGGCGCAGCACGCAGAAACACCTAGATTGAAGATAAGCGCCTTTTGCCATTGACCGCGACGAACATAGAAGATGCACAAACGTCTTGCAATTCCGGCCGAATGGAAGGAGATATCTGCTCAAAACTTTCTGTGCAGGTGCAGACAGTGGCACCCGACATGCCTGCGTTGTCGTTTTCCGCCGGGCACTCTTTGGGCCGGAGCAGCACGCAGAAACACCTAGATTGAAGATAAGCGCCTTTTGCCATTGACCGCGACGAACATAGAAGATGCACAAACGTCTTGCAATTCCGGCCGAATGGAAGGAGATATCTGCTCAAACCTTTCTGTGCAGGTGCAGACAGTGGCACCCGACATGCCTGCGTTGTCGTTTTCCGCCGGGCACTCTTTGGGCCGGAGCAGCACGCAGAAACACCTAGATTGAAGATAAGCTCCTTTTGTCATTGACCGCGACGAACATAGAAGATGCACAAACTTCTTGCAATTCCGGCCGAATGGAAGGAGATATCTGCTCAAAACTTTCTGTGCAGGTGTAGACAGTGGCACCCGACATGCCTGCGTTGTCGTTTTCCGCCGGGCATTCTTTGGGCCGGCGCAGCACGCAGAAACACCTAGATTGAAGATAAGCGCCTTTTTGTCATTGACCGCGACCTACATTGAAGATGCACAATCTTCTTTCAATTACGGCCGAACGGAAGGAGATATTTGCTCAAAACATTCTGTGCAGGTGCAGACAGTGGCACCCGACATGCCTGCGTTGTCCTTTTCCGCCGGGCAGTCTTTGGGCCGGCGCAGCACGCAGAAACACCTAGATTGAAGATAAGCGCCTTTTTGTCATTGACCGCGACCTACATTGAAGATGCACAATCTTCTTTCAATTCCGGCCGAACGGAAGGAGATATCTGCTCAAAACTTTCTGTGCAGGTGCAGACAGTGGCACTCGACATGCCTGCGTTGTCGTTTTCCGCCGGGCACTCTTTGGGCCGGCGCAGCACGCAGAAACACCTAGATTGAAGATAAGCGCCTTTTGCCATTGACCGCGACGAAAATAGAAGACGCACAAACGTCTTGCAATTCCGGCCGAATGGAAGGAGATATCTGCTCAAAACTTTCTGTGCAGGTGCAGACAGTGGCACTCGACATGCCTGCGTTGTCGTTTTCCGCCGGGCACTCTTTGGGCCGGCGCAGCACGCAGAAACACCTAGATTGAAGATAAGCGCCTTTTGCCATTGACCGCGACGAAAATAGAAGACGCACAAACGTCTTGCAATTCCGGCCGAATGGAAGGAGATATCTGCTCAAAACTTTCTGTGCAGGTGCAGACAGTGGCACCCGACATGCCTGCGTTGTCGTTTTCCGCCGGGCACTCTTTGGGCCGGAGCAGCACGCAGAAACACCTAGATTGAAGATAAGCGCCTTTTTGTCATTGACCGCGACCTACATTGCAGATGCACAAACGTCTTGCAATTCCGGCCGAACGAAAGAAGATATCTGCTCAAAACATACTGTGCAGGTGCAGACAGTGGCACCCGACATGCCTGCGTTGTCGTTTTCCGCCGGGCACTCTTTGGGCCGGCGCAGCACGCAGAAACACCTAGATTGAAGATAAGCTCCTTTTGTCATTGACCGCGACGAACATAGAAGATGCACAAACTTCTTGCAATTCCGGCCGAATGGAAGGAGATATCTGCTCAAAACATTCTGTGCAGGTGCAGACAGTGGCACTCGACATGCCTGCGTTGTCGTTTTCCGCCGGGCACTCTTTGGGCCGGCGCAGCACGCAGAAACACCTAGATTGAAGATAAGCGCCTTTTGCCATTGACCGCGACGAAAATAGAAGATGCACAAACGTCTTGCAATTCCGGCCGAATGGAAGGAGATATCTGCTCAAAACTTTCTGTGCAGGTGCAGACAGTGGCACCCGACATGCCTGCGTTGTCGTTTTCCGCCGGGCACTCTTTGGGCCGGAGCAGCACGCAGAAACACCTAGATTGAAGATAAGCGCCTTTTTGTCATTGACCGCGACCTACATTGCAGATGCACAAACGTCTTGCAATTCCGGCCGAACGAAAGAAGATATCTGCTCAAAACATACTGTGCAGGTGCAGACAGTGGCACCCGACATGCCTGCGTTGTCGTTTTCCGCCGGGCACTCTTTGGGCCGGCGCAGCACGCAGAAACACCTAGATTGAAGATAAGCGCCTTTTTGTCATTGACCGCGACCTACATTGAAGATGCACAATCTTCTTTCAATTCCGGCCGAACGGAAGGAGATATCTGCTCAAAACATTCTGTGCAGGTGCAGACAGTGGCACCCGACATGCCTGCGTTGTCGTTTTCCGCCGGGCACTCTTTGAGCCGGAGCAGCACGCAGAAACACCTACATTGAAGATAAGCGCCTTTTGCCATTGACCGTGACAAACATAGAAGATGCACAATCTTCTTTCAATTACGGCCGAACGGAAGGAGATATCTGCTCAAAACTTTCTGTGCAGGTGCAGACAGTGGCACCCGACATGCCTGCGTTGTCGTTTTCCGCCGGGCACTCTTTGGGCCGGCGCAGCACGCAGAAACACCTAGATTGAAGATAAGCGCCTTTTTGTTATTGACCGCGACCTACATTGAAGATGCACAATCTTCTTTCAATTCCGGCCGAACGGAAGGAGATATCTGCTCAAAACTTTCTGTGCAGGTGCAGACAGTGGCACTCGACATGCCTGCGTTGTCGTTTTCCGCCGGGCACTCTTTGGGCCGGCGCAGCACGCAGAAACACCTAGATTGAAGATAAGCGCCTTTTGCCATTGACCGCGACGAACATAGAAGATGCACAAACGTCTTGCAATTCCGGCCGAATGGAAGGAGATATCTGCTCAAAACTTTCTGTGCAGGTGCAGACAGTGGCACCCGACATGCCTGCGTTGTCGTTTTCCGCCGGGCACTCTTTGGGCCGGAGCAGCACGCAGAAACACCTAGATTGAAGATAAGCTCCTTTTGTCATTGACCGCGACGAACATAGAAGATGCACAAACTTCTTGCAATTCCGGCCGAATGGAAGGAGATATCTGCTCAAAACTTTCTGTGCAGGTGTAGACAGTGGCACCCGACATGCCTGCGTTGTCGTTTTCCGCCGGGCACTCTTTGGGCCGGCGCAGCACGCAGAAACACCTAGATTGAAGATAAGCGCCTTTTTGTCATTGACCGCGACCTACATTGCAGATGCACAAACGTCTTGCAATTCCGGCCGAACGAAAGAAGATATCTGCTCAAAACATACTGTGCAGGTGCAGACAGTGGCACCCGACATGCCTGCGTTGTCGTTTTCCGCCGGGCACTCTTTGGGCCGGCGCAGCACGCAGAAACACCTAGATTGAAGATAAGCGCCTTTTTGTCATTGACCGCGACCTACATTGAAGATGCACAATCTTCTTTCAATTCCGGCCGAACGGAAGGAGATATCTGCTCAAAACATTCTGTGCAGGTGCAGACACTGGCACCCGACATGCCTGCGTTGTCGTTTTCCGCCGGGCACTCTTTGAGCCGGAGCAGCACGCAGAAACACCTTCATTGAAGATAAGCGCCTTTTGCGATTGACCGCGACAAACATAGAAGATGCACAATCTTCTTTCAATTACGGCCGAACGGAAGGAGATATCTGCTCAAAACTTTCTGTGCAGGTGCAGACAGTGGCACCCGACATGCCTGCGTTGTCGTTTTCCGCCGGGCACTCTTTGGGCCGGCGCAGCACGCAGAAACACCTAGATTGAAGATAAGCGCCTTTTTGTTATTGACCGCGACCTACATTGAAGATGCACAATCTTCTTTCAATTCCGGCCGAACGGAAGGAGATATCTGCTCAAAACTTTCTGTGCAGGTGCAGACAGTGGCACTCGACATGCCTGCGTTGTCGTTTTCCGCCGGGCACTCTTTGGGCCGGCGCAGCACGCAGAAACACCTAGATTGAAGATAAGCGCCTTTTGCCATTGACCGCGACGAACATAGAAGATGCACAAACGTCTTGCAATTCCGGCCGAATGGAAGGAGATATCTGCTCAAAACTTTCTGTGCAGGTGCAGACAGTGGCACCCGACATGCCTGCGTTGTCGTTTTCCGCCGGGCACTCTTTGGGCCGGAGCAGCACGCAGAAACACCTAGATTGAAGATAAGCTCCTTTTGTCATTGACCGCGACGAACATAGAAGATGCACAAACTTCTTGCAATTCCGGCCGAATGGAAGGAGATATCTGCTCAAAACTTTCTGTGCAGGTGTAGACAGTGGCACCCGACATGCCTGCGTTGTCGTTTTCCGCCGGGCACTCTTTGGGCCGGCGCAGCACGCAGAAACACCTAGATTGAAGATAAGCGCCTTTTTGTCATTGACCGCGACCTACATTGAAGATGCACAATCTTCTTTCAATTCCGGCCGAACGGAAGGAGATATCTGCTCAAAACTTTCTGTGCAGGTGCAGACAGTGGCACCCGACATGCCTGCGTTGTCGTTTTCCGCCGGGCACTCTTTGGGCCGGAGCAGCACGCAGAAACACCTAGATTGAAGATAAGCTCCTTTTGTCATTGACCGCGACGAACATAGAAGATGCACAAACTTCTTGCAATTCCGGCCGAATGGAAGGAGATATCTGCTCAAAACATTCTGTGCAGGTGCAGACAGTGGCACTCGACATGCCTGCGTTGTCGTTTTCCGCCGGGCACTCTTTGGGCCGGCGCAGCACGCAGAAACACCTAGATTGAAGATAAGCGCCTTTTGCCATTGACCGCGACGAAAATAGAAGATGCACAAACGTCTTGCAATTCCGGCCCAATGGAAGGAGATATCTGCTCAAAACTTTCTGTGCAGGTGCAGACAGTGGCACCCGACATGCCTGCGTTGTCGTTTTCCGCCGGGCACTCTTTGGGCCGGAGCAGCACGCAGAAACACCTAGATTGAAGATAAGCGCCTTTTTGTCATTGACCGCGACCTACATTGCAGATGCACAAACGTCTTGCAATTCCGGCCGAACGAAAGAAGATATCTGCTCAAAACATACTGTGCAGGTGCAGACAGTGGCACCCGACATGCCTGCGTTGTCGATTTCCGCCGGGCACTCTTTGGGCCGGCGCAGCACGCAGAAACACCTAGATTGAAGATAAGCGCCTTTTTGTCATTGACCGCGACCTACATTGAAGATGCACAATCTTCTTTCAATTCCGGCCGAACGGAAGGAGATATCTGCTCAAAACATTCTGTGCAGGTGCAGACAGTGGCACCCGACATGCCTGCGTTGTCGTTTTCCGCCGGGCACTCTTTGAGCCGGAGCAGCACGCAGAAACACCTACATTGAAGATAAGCGCCTTTTGCGATTGACCGCGACAAACATAGAAGATGCACAATCTTCTTTCAATTACGGCCGAACGGAAGGAGATATCTGCTCAAAACTTTCTGTGCAGGTGCAGACAGTGGCACCCGACATGCCTGCGTTGTCGTTTTCCGCCGGGCACTCTTTGGGCCGGCGCAGCACGCAGAAACACCTAGATTGAAGATAAGCGCCTTTTTGTTATTGACCGCGACCTACATTGAAGATGCACAATCTTCTTTCAATTCCGGCCGAACGGAAGGAGATATCTGCTCAAAACTTTCTGTGCAGGTGCAGACAGTGGCACTCGACAAGCCTGCGTTGTCGTTTTCCGCCGGGCACTCTTTGGGCCGGCGCAGCACGCAGAAACACCTAGATTGAAGATAAGCGCCTTTTGCCATTGACCGCGACGAACATAGAAGATGCACAAACGTCTTGCAATTCCGGCCGAATGGAAGGAGATATCTGCTCAAAACTTTCTGTGCAGGTGCAGACAGTGGCACCCGACATGCCTGCGTTGTCGTTTTCCGCCGGGCACTCTTTGGGCCGGAGCAGCACGCAGAAACACCTAGATTGAAGATAAGCTCCTTTTGTCATTGACCGCGACGAACATAGAAGATGCACAAACTTCTTGCAATTCCGGCCGAATGGAAGGAGATATCTGCTCAAAACTTTCTGTGCAGGTGTAGACAGTGGCACCCGACATGCCTGCGTTGTCGTTTTCCGCCGGGCACTCTTTGGGCCGGCGCAGCACGCAGAAACACCTAGATTGAAGATAAGCGCCTTTTTGTCTTTGACCGCGACCTACATTGAAGATGCACAATCTTCTTTCAATTCCGGCCGAACGGAAGAAGATATCTGCTCAAAACATTCTGTGCAGGTGCAGACAGTGGCACCCGACATGCCTGCGTTGTCGTTTTCGGCCGGGCAGTCTTTGGGCCGGCGCAGAATGCAGAAACACCTAGATTGAAGATAAGCGCCTTTTTGTCATTGACCGCGACCTACATTGAAGATGCACAAACTTCTTTCAATTCCGGCCGAACGGAAGGAGATATCTGCTCAAAACTTTCTGTGCAGGTGCAGACAGTGGCACTCGACATGCCTGCGTTGTCGTTTTCCGCCGGGCACTCTTTGGGCCGGCGCAGCACGCAGAAACACCTAGATTGAAGATAAGCGCCTTTTGCCATTGACCGCAACGAAAATAGAAGATGCACAAACGTCTTGCAATTCCGGCCGAATGGAAGGAGATATCTGCTCAAAACTTTCTGTGCAGGTGCAGACAGTGGCACCCGACATGCCTGCGTTGTCGTTTTCCGCCGGGCACTCTTTGGGCCGGCGCAGCACGCAGAAACACCTAGATTGCAGGTAAGGGCTTTTTGACATTGACCGCGACCAATATTGAAGATGCACAAACGTCTTGCAATTCTGGCCGAACGAAAGAAGATATCTGCTCAAACCTTTCTGTGCAGGTGCAGACAGTGGCACCCGACATGGCTGCGTTGTCGTTTTCCGCCGGGCAGTCTTGGGGCCGGCGCAGCACGCAGAAACACCTAGATTGAAGATAAGCGCCTTTTTGTCATTGACCGCGACCTACATTGAAGATGCACAATCTTCTTTCAATTCCGGCCGAACGGAAGGAGATATCTGCTCAAAACTTTCTGTGCAGGTGCAGACAGTGGCACTCGACATGCCTGCGTTGTCGTTTTCCGCCGGGCACTCTTTGGGCCGGCGCAGCACGCAGAAACACCTAGATTGAAGATAAGCGCCTTTTGCCATTGACCGCGACGAACATAGAAGATGCACAAACGTCTTGCAATTCCGGCCGAATGGAAGGAGATATCTGCTCAAAACTTTCTGTGCAGGTGTAGACAGTGGCACCCGACATGCCTGCGTTGTCGTTTTCCGCCGGGCACTCTTTGGGCCGGCGCAGCACGCAGAAACACCTAGATTGAAGATAAGCGCCTTTTTGTCATTGACCGCGACCTACATTGAAGATGCACAATCTTCTTTCAATTCCGGCCGAACGGAAGGAGATATCTGCTCAAAACTTTCTGTGCAGGTGCAGACAGTGGCACCCGACATGCCTGCGTTGTCGTTTTCCGCCGGGCACTCTTTGGGCCGGCGCAGCACGCAGAAACACCTAGATTGAAGATAAGCGCCTTTTTGTTATTGACCGCGACCTACATTGAAGATGCACAATCTTCTTTCAATTCCGGCCGAACGGAAGGAGATATCTGCTCAAAACTTTCTGTGCAGGTGCAGACAGTGGCACTCGACATGCCTGCGTTGTCGTTTTCCGCCGGGCACTCTTTGGGCCGGCGCAGCACGCAGAAACACCTAGATTGAAGATAAGCGCCTTTTGCCATTGACCGCGACGAACATAGAAGATGCACAAACGTCTTGCAATTCCGGCCGAATGGAAGGAGATATCTGCTCAAAACTTTCTGTGCAGGTGCAGACAGTGGCACCCGACATGCCTGCGTTGTCGTTTTCCGCCGGGCACTCTTTGGGCCGGAGCAGCACGCAGAAACACCTAGATTGAAGATAAGCGCCTTTTGCCATTGACCGCGACGAACATAGAAGATGCACAAACGTCTTGCAATTCCGGCCGAATGGAAGGAGATATCTGCTCAAACCTTTCTGTGCAGGTGCAGACAGTGGCACCCGACATGCCTGCGTTGTCGTTTTCCGCCGGGCACTCTTTGGGCCGGAGCAGCACGCAGAAACACCTAGATTGAAGATAAGCTCCTTTTGTCATTGACCGCGACGAACATAGAAGATGCACAAACTTCTTGCAATTCCGGCCGAATGGAAGGAGATATCTGCTCAAAACTTTCTGTGCAGGTGTAGACAGTGGCACCCGACATGCCTGCGTTGTCGTTTTCCGCCGGGCATTCTTTGGGCCGGCGCAGCACGCAGAAACACCTAGATTGAAGATAAGCGCCTTTTTGTCATTGACCGCGACCTACATTGAAGATGCACAATCTTCTTTCAATTACGGCCGAACGGAAGGAGATATTTGCTCAAAACATTCTGTGCAGGTGCAGACAGTGGCACCCGACATGCCTGCGTTGTCGTTTTCCGCCGGGCAGTCTTTGGGCCGGCGCAGCACGCAGAAACACCTAGATTGAAGATAAGCGCCTTTTTGTCATTGACCGCGACCTACATTGAAGATGCACAATCTTCTTTCAATTCCGGCCGAACGGAAGGAGATATCTGCTCAAAACTTTCTGTGCAGGTGCAGACAGTGGCACTCGACATGCCTGCGTTGTCGTTTTCCGCCGGGCACTCTTTGGGCCGGCGCAGCACGCAGAAACACCTAGATTGAAGATAAGCGCCTTTTGCCATTGACCGCGACGAAAATAGAAGACGCACAAACGTCTTGCAATTCCGGCCGAATGGAAGGAGATATCTGCTCAAAACTTTCTGTGCAGGTGCAGACAGTGGCACCCGACATGCCTGCGTTGTCGTTTTCCGCCGGGCACTCTTTGGGCCGGAGCAGCACGCAGAAACACCTAGATTGAAGATAAGCGCCTTTTTGTCATTGACCGCGACCTACATTGCAGATGCACAAACGTCTTGCAATTCCGGCCGAACGAAAGAAGATATCTGCTCAAAACATACTGTGCAGGTGCAGACAGTGGCACCCGACATGCCTGCGTTGTCGTTTTCCGCCGGGCACTCTTTGGGCCGGCGCAGCACGCAGAAACACCTAGATTTAAGATAAGCGCCTTTTTGTCATTGACCGCGACCTACATTGAAGATGCACAATCTTCTTTCAATTCCGGCCGAACAGAAGGAGATATCTGCTCAAAACTTTCTGTGCAGGTGCAGACAGTGGCACCCGACATGCCTGCGTTGTCGTTTTCCGCCGGGCACTCTTTGGGCCGGAGCAGCACGCAGAAACACCTAGATTGAAGATAAGCTCCTTTTGTCATTGACCGCGACGAACATAGAAGATGCACAAACTTCTTGCTATTCCGGCCGAATGGAAGGAGATATCTGCTCAAAACATTCTGTGCAGGTGCAGACAGTGGCACTCGACATGCCTGCGTTGTCGTTTTCCGCCGGGCACTCTTTGGGCCGGCGCAGCACGCAGAAACACCTAGATTGAAGATAAGCGCCTTTTGCCATTGACCGCGACGAAAATAGAAGATGCACAAACGTCTTGCAATTCCGGCCGAATGGAAGGAGATATCTGCTCAAAACTTTCTGTGCAGGTGCAGACAGTGGCACCCGACATGACTGCGTTGTCGTTTTCCGCCGGGCACTCTTTGGGCCGGAGCAGCACGCAGAAACACCTAGATTGAAGATAAGCGCCTTTTTGTCATTGACCGCGACCTACATTGCAGATGCACAAACGTCTTGCAATTCCGGCCGAACGAAAGAAGATATCTGCTCAAAACATACTGTGCAGGTGCAGACAGTGGCACCCGACATTCCTGCGTTGTCGTTTTCCGCCGGGCACTCTTTGGGCCGGCGCAGCACGCAGAAACACCTAGATTGAAGATAAGCGCCTTTTTGTCATTGACCGCGACCTACATTGAAGATGCACAATCTTCTTTCAATTCCGGCCGAACGGAAGGAGATATCTGCTCAAAACATTCTGTGCAGGTGCAGACAGTGGCACCCGACATGCCTGCGTTGTCGTTTTCCGCCGGGCACTCTTTGAGCCGGAGCAGCACGCAGAAACACCTACATTGAAGATAAGCGCCTTTTGCCATTGACCGTGACAAACATAGAAGATGCACAATCTTCTTTCAATTACGGCCGAACGGAAGGAGATATCTGCTCAAAACTTTCTGTGCAGGTGCAGACAGTGGCACCCGACATGCCTGCGTTGTCGTTTTCCGCCGGGCACTCTTTGGGCCGGCGCAGCACGCAGAAACACCTAGATTGAAGATAAGCGCCTTTTTGTCATTGACCGCGACCTACATTGAAGATGCACAATCTTCTTTCAATTCCGGCCGAACGGAAGGAGATATTTGCTCAAAACATTCTGTGCAGGTGCAGACAGTGGCACCCGACATGCCTGCGTTGTCGTTTTCCGCCGGGCAGTCTTTGGGCCGGCGCAGCACGCAGAAACACCTAGATTGAAGATAAGCGCCTTTTTGTCATTGACCGCGACCTACATTGAAGATGCACAATCTTCTTTCAATTCCGGCCGAACGGAAGGAGATATCTGCTCAAAACTTTCTGTGCAGGTGCAGACAGTGGCACTCGACATGCCTGCGTTGTCGTTTTCCGCCGGGCACTCTTTGGGCCGGCGCAGCACGCAGAAACACCTAGATTGAAGATAAGCGCCTTTTGCCATTGACCGCGACGAAAATAGAAGATGCACAAACGTCTTGCAATTCCGGCCGAATGGAAGGAGATATCTGCTCAAAACTTTCTGTGCAGGTGCAGACAGTGGCACCCGACATGCCTGCGTTGTCGTTTTCCGCCGGGCACTCTTTGGGCCGGAGCAGCACGCAGAAACACCTAGATTGAAGATAAGCGCCTTTTTGTCATTGACCGCGACCTACATTGCAGATGCACAAACGTCTTGCAATTCCGGCCGAACGAAAGAAGATATCTGCTCAAAACATACTGTGCAGGTGCAGACAGTGGCACCCGACATGCCTGCGTTGTCGTTTTCCGCCGGGCACTCTTTGGGCCGGCGCAGCACGCAGAAACACCTAGATTGCAGGTAAGGGCTTTTTGACATTGACCGCGACCAATATTGAAGATGCACAAACGTCTTGCAATTCTGGCCGAACGAAAGAAGATATCTGCTCAAACCTTTCTGTGCAGGTGCAGACAGTGGCACCCGACATGGCTGCGTTGTCGTTTTCCGCCGGACAGTCTTGGGGCCGGCGCAGCACGCAGAAACACCTAGATTGAAGATAAGCGCCTTTTTGTCATTGACCTCGACCTACATTGAAGATGCACAATCTTCTTTCAATTCCGGCCGAACGGAAGGAGATATCTGCTCAAAACTTTCTGTGCAGGTGCAGACAGTGGCACTCGACATGCCTGCGTTGTCGTTTTCCGCCGGGCACTCTTTGGGCCGGCGCAGCACGCAGAAACACCTAGATTGAAGATAAGCGCCTTTTGCCATTGACCGCGACGAACATAGAAGATGCACAAACGTCTTACAATTCCGGCCGAATGGAAGGAGATATCTGCTCAAACCTTTCTGTGCAGATGCAGACAGTGGCACCCGACATGCCTGCATTGTCGTTTTCAGCCGGGCACTCTTTGGGCCGGCGCAGCACGCAGAAACACCTAGATTGCAGATAAGGGCTTTTTGACATTGACCGCGACCAATATTGAAGATGCACGAACGTCTTGCAATTCCGGCCGAACGAAAGAAGATATCTGCTTAAAACTTTCTGTGCAGGTGCAGACAGTGGCACCCGACATGCCTGCGTTGTCGTTTTCCGCCGGGCACTCTTTGGGCCGGCGCAGCACGCAGAAACACCTAGATTGAAGATAAGCGCATTTTTGTCATTGTCCGCGACCTACATTGAAGATGCACAATCTTCTTTCAATTCCGGCTGAACGGAAGGAGATATCTGCTCAAAACTTTCTGTGCAGATGCAGACAGTGGCACCCGACATGCCTGCGTTGTCGTTTTCCGCCGGGCACTCTTTGGGCCGGCGCAGCACGCAGAAACACCTAGATTGAAGATAAGCGCCTTTTGCCATTGACCGCGACGAATATAGAAGATGCACAAACGTCTTGCAATTCCGGCCGAATGGAAGGAGATATCTGCTCAAAACTTTCTGTGCAGGTGCAGACAGTGGCACTCGACATGCCTGCGTTGTCGTTTTCCGCCGGGCACTCTTTGGGCCGGCGCAGCACGCAGAAACACCTAGATTGAAGATAAGCGCCTTTTTGTCATTGACCGCGACCTACATTGCAGATGCACAAACGTCTTGCAATTCCGGCCGAACGAAAGAAGATATCTGCTCAAAACATACTGTGCAGGTGCAGACAGTGGCACCCGACATGCCTGCGTTGTCGTTTTCCGCCGGGCACTCTTTGGGCCGGCGCAGCACGCAGAAACACCTAGATTGAAGATAAGCGCCTTTTTGTCATTGACCGCGACCTACATTGAAGATGCACAATCTTCTTTCAATTCCGGCCGAACGGAAGGAGATATCTGCTCAAAACATTCTGTGCAGGTGCAGACAGTGGCACCCGACATGCCTGCGTTGTCGTTTTCCGCCGGGCACTCTTTGAGCCGGAGCAGCACGCAGAAACACCTACATTGAAGATAAGCGCCTTTTGCGATTGACCGCGACAAACATAGAAGATGCACAATCTTCTTTCAATTACGGCCGAACGGAAGGAGATATCTGCTCAAAACTTTCTGTGCAGGTGCAGACAGTGGCACCCGACATGACTGCGTTGTCGTTTTCCGCCGGGCACTCTTTGGGCCGGCGCAGCACGCAGAAACACCTAGATTGAAGATAAGCGCCTTTTTGTTATTGACCGCGACCTACATTGAAGATGCACAATCTTCTTTCAATTCCGGCCGAACGGAAGGAGATATCTGCTCAAAACTTTCTGTGCAGGTGCAGACAGTGGCACTCGACATGCCTGCGTTGTCGTTTTCCGCCGGGCACTCTTTGGGCCGGCGCAGCACGCAGAAACACCTAGATTGAAGATAAGCGCCTTTTGCCATTGACCGCGACGAACATAGAAGATGCACAAACGTCTTGCAATTCCGGCCGAATGGAAGGAGATATCTGCTCAAAACTTTCTGTGCAGGTGCAGACAGTGGCACCCGACATGCCTGCGTTGTCGTTTTCCGCCGGGCACTCTTTGGGCCGGAGCAGCACGCAGAAACACCTAGATTGAAGATAAGCTCCTTTTGTCATTGACCGCGACGAACATAGAAGATGCACAAACTTCTTGCAATTCCGGCCGAATGGAAGGAGATATCTGCTCAAAACTTTCTGTGCAGGTGTAGACAGTGGCACCCGACATGCCTGCGTTGTCGTTTTCCGCCGGGCACTCTTTGGGCCGGCGCAGCACGCAGAAACACCTAGATTGAAGATAAGCGCCTTTTTGTCTTTGACCGCGACCTACATTGAAGATGCACAATCTTCTTTCAATTCCGGCCGAACGGAAGAAGATATCTGCTCAAAACATTCTGTGCAGGTGCAGACAGTGGCACCCGACATGCCTGCGTTGTCGTTTTCGGCCGGGCAGTCTTTGGGCCGGCGCAGAATGCAGAAACACCTAGATTGAAGATAAGCGCCTTTTTGTCATTGACCGCGACCTACATTGAAGATGCACAAACTTCTTTCAATTCCGGCCGAACGGAAGGAGATATCTGCTCAAAACTTTCTCTGCAGGTGCAGACAGTGGCACTCGACATGCCTGCGTTGTCGTTTTCCGCCGGGCACTCTTTGGGCCGGCGCAGCACGCAGAAACACCTAGATTGAAGATAAGCGCCTTTTGCCATTGACCGCAACGAAAATAGAAGATGCACAAACGTCTTGCAATTCCGGCCGAATGGAAGGAGATATCTGCTCAAAACTTTCTGTGCAGGTGCAGACAGTGGCACCCGACATGCCTGCGTTGTCGTTTTCCGCCGGGCACTCTTTGGGCCGGAGCAGCACGCAGAAACACCTAGATTGAAGATAAGCGCCTTTTGCCATTGACCGCGACCTACATTGCAGATGCACAAACGTCTTGCAATTCCGGCCGAACGAAAGAAGATATCTGCTCAAAACATACTGTGCAGGTGCAGACAGTGGCACCCGACATGCGTGCGTTGTCGTTTTCCGCCGGGCACTCTTTGGGCCGGCGCAGCACGCAGAAACACCTAGAATGAAGATAAGCGCCTTTTTGTCATTGTCCGCGACCTACATTGAAGATGCACAATCTTCTTTCAATTCCGGCCGAACGGAAGGAGATATCTGCTCAAAACTTTCTGTGCAGGTGCAGACAGTGGCACCCGACATGCCTGCGTTGTCGTTTTCCGCCGGGCACTCTTTGGGCCGGAGCAGCATGCAGAAACACCTAGATTGAAGATAAGCGCCTTTTTGTCATTGACCGCGACCTACATTGCAGATGCACAAACGTCTTGCAATTCCGGCCGAACGAAAGAAGATATCTGCTCAAAACATACTGTGCAGGTGCAGACAGTGGCACCCGACATGCCTGCGTTGTCGTTTTCCGCCGGGCACTCTTTGGGCCGGCGCAGCACGCAGAAACACCTAGATTGAAGATAAGCGCCTTTTTGTCATTGACCGCGACCTACATTGAAGATGCACAATCTTCTTTCAATTCCGGCCGAACGGAAGGAGATATCTGCTCAAAACTTTCTGTGCAGGTGCAGACAGTGGCACCCGACATGCCTGCGTTGTCGTTTTCCGCCGGGCACTCTTTGGGCCGGCGCAGCACGCAGAAACACCTAGATTGAAGATAAGCGCCTTTTGCCATTGACCGCGACGAACATAGAAGATGCACAAACGTCTTGCAATTCCGGCCGAATGGAAGGAGATATCTGCTCAAAACTTTCTGTGCAGGTGCAGACAGTGGCACCCGACATGCCTGCGTTGTCGTTTACCGCCGGGCACTCTTTGGGCCGGAGCAGCACGCAGAAACACCTAGATTGAAGATAAGCGCCTTTTGCCATTGACCGCGACGAACATAGAAGATGCACAAACGTCTTGCAATTCCGGCCGAATGGAAGGAGATATCTGCTCAAACCTTTCTGTGCAGGTGCAGACAGTGGCACCCGACATGCCTGCGTTGTCGTTTTCCGCCGGGCACTCTTTGGGCCGGAGCAGCACGCAGAAACACCTAGATTGAAGATAAGCTCCTTTTGTCATTGACCGCGACGAACATAGAAGATGCACAAACTTCTTGCAATTCCGGCCGAATGGAAGGAGATATCTGCTCAAAACTTTCTGTGCAGGTGTAGACAGTGGCACCCGACATGCCTGCGTTGTCGTTTTCCGCCGGGCATTCTTTGGGCCGGCGCAGCACGCAGAAACACCTAGATTGAAGATAAGCGCCTTTTTGTCATTGACCGCGACCTACATTGAAGATGCACAATCTTCTTTCAATTACGGCCGAACGGAAGGAGATATTTGCTCAAAACATTCTGTGCAGGTGCAGACAGTGGCACCCGACATGCCTGCGTTGTCCTTTTCCGCCGGGCAGTCTTTGGGCCGGCGCAGCACGCAGAAACACCTAGATTGAAGATAAGCGCCTTTTTGTCATTGACCGCGACCTACATTGAAGATGCACAATCTTCTTTCAATTCCGGCCGAACGGAAGGAGATATCTGCTCAAAACTTTCTGTGCAGGTGCAGACAGTGGCACTCGACATGCCTGCGTTGTCGTTTTCCGCCGGGCACTCTTTGGGCCGGCGCAGCACGCAGAAACACCTAGATTGAAGATAAGCGCCTTTTGCCATTGACCGCGACGAAAATAGAAGACGCACAAACGTCTTGCAATTCCGGCCGAATGGAAGGAGATATCTGCTCAAAACTTTCTGTGCAGGTGCAGACAGTGGCACTCGACATGCCTGCGTTGTCGTTTTCCGCCGGGCACTCTTTGGGCCGGCGCAGCACGCAGAAACACCTAGATTGAAGATAAGCGCCTTTTGCCATTGACCGCGACGAAAATAGAAGACGCACAAACGTCTTGCAATTCCGGCCGAATGGAAGGAGATATCTGCTCAAAACTTTCTGTGCAGGTGCAGACAGTGGCACCCGACATGCCTGCGTTGTCGTTTTCCGCCGGGCACTCTTTGGGCCGGAGCAGCACGCAGAAACACCTAGATTGAAGATAAGCGCCTTTTTGTCATTGACCGCGACCTACATTGCAGATGCACAAACGTCTTGCAATTCCGGCCGAACGAAAGAAGATATCTGCTCAAAACATACTGTGCAGGTGCAGACAGTGGCACCCGACATGCCTGCGTTGTCGTTTTCCGCCGGGCACTCTTTGGGCCGGCGCAGCACGCAGAAACACCTAGATTGAAGATAAGCGCCTTTTTGTCATTGACCGCGACCTACATTGAAGATGCACAATCTTCTTTCAATTCCGGCCGAACGGAAGGAGATATCTGCTCAAAACATTCTGTGCAGGTGCAGACAGTGGCACCCGACATGCCTGCGTTGTCGTTTTCCGCCGGGCACTCTTTGAGCCGGAGCAGCACGCAGAAACACCTACATTGAAGATAAGCGCCTTTTGCCATTGACCGTGACAAACATAGAAGATGCACAATCTTCTTTCAATTACGGCCGAACGGAAGGAGATATCTGCTCAAAACTTTCTGTGCAGGTGCAGACAGTGGCACCCGACATGCCTGCGTTGTCGTTTTCCGCCGGGCACTCTTTGGGCCGGCGCAGCACGCAGAAACACCTAGATTGAAGATAAGCGCCTTTTTGTTATTGACCGCGACCTACATTGAAGATGCACAATCTTCTTTCAATTCCGGCCGAACGGAAGGAGATATCTGCTCAAAACTTTCTGTGCAGGTGCAGACAGTGGCACTCGACATGCCTGCGTTGTCGTTTTCCGCCGGGCACTCTTTGAGCCGGAGCAGCACGCAGAAACACCTACATTGAAGATAAGCGCCTTTTGCCATTGACCGTGACAAACATAGAAGATGCACAATCTTCTTTCAATTACGGCCGAACGGAAGGAGATATCTGCTCAAAACTTTCTGTGCAGGTGCAGACAGTGGCACCCGACATGCCTGCGTTGTCGTTTTCCGCCGGGCACTCTTTGGGCCGGCGCAGCACGCAGAAACACCTAGATTGAAGATAAGCGCCTTTTTGTTATTGACCGCGACCTACATTGAAGATGCACAATCTTCTTTCAATTCCGGCCGAACGGAAGGAGATATCTGCTCAAAACTTTCTGTGCAGGTGCAGACAGTGGCACTCGACATGCCTGCGTTGTCGTTTTCCGCCGGGCACTCTTTGGGCCGGCGCAGCACGCAGAAACACCTAGATTGAAGATAAGCGCCTTTTGCCATTGACCGCGACGAACATAGAAGATGCACAAACGTCTTGCAATTCCGGCCGAATGGAAGGAGATATCTGCTCAAAACTTTCTGTGCAGGTGCAGACAGTGGCACCCGACATGCCTGCGTTGTCGTTTTCCGCCGGGCACTCTTTGGGCCGGAGCAGCACGCAGAAACACCTAGATTGAAGATAAGCTCCTTTTGTCATTGACCGCGACGAACATAGAAGATGCACAAACTTCTTGCAATTCCGGCTGAATGGAAGGAGATATCTGCTCAAAACTTTCTGTGCAGGTGTAGACAGTGGCACCCGACATGCCTGCGTTGTCGTTTTCCGCCGGGCACTCTTTGGGCCGGCGCAGCACGCAGAAACACCTAGATTGAAGATAAGCGCCTTTTTGTCATTGACCGCGACCTACATTGCAGATGCACAAACGTCTTGCAATTCCGTCCGAACGAAAGAAGATATCTGCTCAAAACATACTGTGCAGGTGCAGACAGTGGCACCCGACATGCCTGCGTTGTCGTTTTCCGCCGGGCACTCTTTGGGCCGGCGCAGCACGCAGAAACACCTAGATTGAAGATAAGCGCCTTTTTGTCATTGACCGCGACCTACATTGAAGATGCACAATCTTCTTTCAATTCCGGCCGAACGGAAGGAGATATCTGCTCAAAACATTCTGTGCAGGTGCAGACACTGGCACCCGACATGCCTGCGTTGTCGTTTTCCGCCGGGCACTCTTTGAGCCGGAGCAGCACGCAGAAACACCTTCATTGAAGATAAGCGCCTTTTGCGATTGACCGCGACAAACATAGAAGATGCACAATCTTCTTTCAATTACGGCCGAACGGAAGGAGATATCTGCTCAAAACTTTCTGTGCAGGTGCAGACAGTGGCACCCGACATGCCTGCGTTGTCGTTTTCCGCCGGGCACTCTTTGGGCCGGCGCAGCACGCAGAAACACCTAGATTGAAGATAAGCGCCTTTTTGTTATTGACCGCGACCTACATTGAAGATGCACAATCTTCTTTCAATTCCGGCCGAACGGAAGGAGATATCTGCTCAAAACTTTCTGTGCAGGTGCAGACAGTGGCACTCGACATGCCTGCGTTGTCGTTTTCCGCCGGGCACTCTTTGGGCCGGCGCAGCACGCAGAAACACCTAGATTGAAGATAAGCGCCTTTTGCCATTGACCGCGACGAACATAGAAGATGCACAAACGTCTTGCAATTCCGGCCGAATGGAAGGAGATATCTGCTCAAAACTTTCTGTGCAGGTGCAGACAGTGGCACCCGACATGCCTGCGTTGTCGTTTTCCGCCGGGCACTCTTTGGGCCGGAGCAGCACGCAGAAACACCTAGATTGAAGATAAGCTCCTTTTGTCATTGACCGCGACGAACATAGAAGATGCACAAACTTCTTGCAATTCCGGCCGAATGGAAGGAGATATCTGCTCAAAACTTTCTGTGCAGGTGTAGACAGTGGCACCCGACATGCCTGCGTTGTCGTTTTCCGCCGGGCACTCTTTGGGCCGGCGCAGCACGCAGAAACACCTAGATTGAAGATAAGCGCCTTTTTGTCATTGACCGCGACCTACATTGAAGATGCACAATCTTCTTTCAATTCCGGCCGAACGGAAGGAGATATCTGCTCAAAACTTTCTGTGCAGGTGCAGACAGTGGCACCCGACATGCCTGCGTTGTCGTTTTCCGCCGGGCACTCTTTGGGCCGGAGCAGCACGCAGAAACACCTAGATTGAAGATAAGCTCCTTTTGTCATTGACCGCGACGAACATAGAAGATGCACAAACTTCTTGCAATTCCGGCCGAATGGAAGGAGATATCTGCTCAAAACATTCTGTGCAGGTGCAGACAGTGGCACTCGACATGCCTGCGTTGTCGTTTTCCGCCGGGCACTCTTTGGGCCGGCGCAGCACGCAGAAACACCTAGATTGAAGATAAGCGCCTTTTGCCATTGACCGCGACGAAAATAGAAGATGCACAAACGTCTTGCAATTCCGGCCCAATGGAAGGAGATATCTGCTCAAAACTTTCTGTGCAGGTGCAGACAGTGGCACCCGACATGCCTGCGTTGTCGTTTTCCGCCGGGCACTCTTTGGGCCGGAGCAGCACGCAGAAACACCTAGATTGAAGATAAGCGCCTTTTTGTCATTGACCGCGACCTACATTGCAGATGCACAAACGTCTTGCAATTCCGGCCGAACGAAAGAAGATATCTGCTCAAAACATACTGTGCAGGTGCAGACAGTGGCACCCGACATGCCTGCGTTGTCGATTTCCGCCGGGCACTCTTTGGGCCGGCGCAGCACGCAGAAACACCTAGATTGAAGATAAGCGCCTTTTTGTCATTGACCGCGACCTACATTGAAGATGCACAATCTTCTTTCAATTCCGGCCGAACGGAAGGAGATATCTGCTCAAAACATTCTGTGCAGGTGCAGACAGTGGCACCCGACATGCCTGCGTTGTCGTTTTCCGCCGGGCACTCTTTGAGCCGGAGCAGCACGCAGAAACACCTACATTGAAGATAAGCGCCTTTTGCGATTGACCGCGACAAACATAGAAGATGCACAATCTTCTTTCAATTACGGCCGAACGGAAGGAGATATCTGCTCAAAACTTTCTGTGCAGGTGCAGACAGTGGCACCCGACATGCCTGCGTTGTCGTTTTCCGCCGGGCACTCTTTGGGCCGGCGCAGCACGCAGAAACACCTAGATTGAAGATAAGCGCCTTTTTGTTATTGACCGCGACCTACATTGAAGATGCACAATCTTCTTTCAATTCCGGCCGAACGGAAGGAGATATCTGCTCAAAACTTTCTGTGCAGGTGCAGACAGTGGCACTCGACAAGCCTGCGTTGTCGTTTTCCGCCGGGCACTCTTTGGGCCGGCGCAGCACGCAGAAACACCTAGATTGAAGATAAGCGCCTTTTGCCATTGACCGCGACGAACATAGAAGATGCACAAACGTCTTGCAATTCCGGCCGAATGGAAGGAGATATCTGCTCAAAACTTTCTGTGCAGGTGCAGACAGTGGCACCCGACATGCCTGCGTTGTCGTTTTCCGCCGGGCACTCTTTGGGCCGGAGCAGCACGCAGAAACACCTAGATTGAAGATAAGCTCCTTTTGTCATTGACCGCGACGAACATAGAAGATGCACAAACTTCTTGCAATTCCGGCCGAATGGAAGGAGATATCTGCTCAAAACTTTCTGTGCAGGTGTAGACAGTGGCACCCGACATGCCTGCGTTGTCGTTTTCCGCCGGGCACTCTTTGGGCCGGCGCAGCACGCAGAAACACCTAGATTGAAGATAAGCGCCTTTTTGTCTTTGACCGCGACCTACATTGAAGATGCACAATCTTCTTTCAATTCCGGCCGAACGGAAGAAGATATCTGCTCAAAACATTCTGTGCAGGTGCAGACAGTGGCACCCGACATGCCTGCGTTGTCGTTTTCGGCCGGGCAGTCTTTGGGCCGGCGCAGAATGCAGAAACACCTAGATTGAAGATAAGCGCCTTTTTGTCATTGACCGCGACCTACATTGAAGATGCACAAACTTCTTTCAATTCCGGCCGAACGGAAGGAGATATCTGCTCAAAACTTTCTGTGCAGGTGCAGACAGTGGCACTCGACATGCCTGCGTTGTCGTTTTCCGCCGGGCACTCTTTGGGCCGGCGCAGCACGCAGAAACACCTAGATTGAAGATAAGCGCCTTTTGCCATTGACCGCAACGAAAATAGAAGATGCACAAACGTCTTGCAATTCCGGCCGAATGGAAGGAGATATCTGCTCAAAACTTTCTGTGCAGGTGCAGATAGTGGCACCCGACATGCCTGCGTTGTCGTTTTCCGCCGGGCACTCTTTGGGCCGGCGCAGCACGCAGAAACACCTAGATTGCAGGTAAGGGCTTTTTGACATTGACCGCGACCAATATTGAAGATGCACAAACGTCTTGCAATTCTGGCCGAACGAAAGAAGATATCTGCTCAAACCTTTCTGTGCAGGTGCAGACAGTGGCACCCGACATGGCTGCGTTGTCGTTTTCCGCCGGGCAGTCTTGGGGCCGGCGCAGCACGCAGAAACACCTAGATTGAAGATAAGCGCCTTTTTGTCATTGACCGCGACCTACATTGAAGATGCACAATCTTCTTTCAATTCCGGCCGAACGGAAGGAGATATCTGCTCAAAACTTTCTGTGCAGGTGCAGACAGTGGCACTCGACATGCCTGCGTTGTCGTTTTCCGCCGGGCACTCTTTGGGCCGGCGCAGCACGCAGAAACACCTAGATTGAAGATAAGCGCCTTTTGCCATTGACCGCGACGAACATAGAAGATGCACAAACGTCTTGCAATTCCGGCCGAATGGAAGGAGATATCTGCTCAAAACTTTCTGTGCAGGTGTAGACAGTGGCACCCGACATGCCTGCGTTGTCGTTTTCCGCCGGGCACTCTTTGGGCCGGCGCAGCACGCAGAAACACCTAGATTGAAGATAAGCGCCTTTTTGTCATTGACCGCGACCTACATTGAAGATGCACAATCTTCTTTCAATTCCGGCCGAACGGAAGGAGATATCTGCTCAAAACTTTCTGTGCAGGTGCAGACAGTGGCACCCGACATGCCTGCGTTGTCGTTTTCCGCCGGGCACTCTTTGGGCCGGCGCAGCACGCAGAAACACCTAGATTGAAGATAAGCGCCTTTTTGTTATTGACCGCGACCTACATTGAAGATGCACAATCTTCTTTCAATTCCGGCCGAACGGAAGGAGATATCTGCTCAAAACTTTCTGTGCAGGTGCAGACAGTGGCACTCGACATGCCTGCGTTGTCGTTTTCCGCCGGGCACTCTTTGGGCCGGCGCAGCACGCAGAAACACCTAGATTGAAGATAAGCGCCTTTTGCCATTGACCGCGACGAACATAGAAGATGCACAAACGTCTTGCAATTCCGGCCGAATGGAAGGAGATATCTGCTCAAAACTTTCTGTGCAGGTGCAGACAGTGGCACCCGACATGCCTGCGTTGTCGTTTTCCGCCGGGCACTCTTTGGGCCGGAGCAGCACGCAGAAACACCTAGATTGAAGATAAGCGCCTTTTGCCATTGACCGCGACGAACATAGAAGATGCACAAACGTCTTGCAATTCCGGCCGAATGGAAGGAGATATCTGCTCAAACCTTTCTGTGCAGGTGCAGACAGTGGCACCCGACATGCCTGCGTTGTCGTTTTCCGCCGGGCACTCTTTGGGCCGGAGCAGCACGCAGAAACACCTAGATTGAAGATAAGCTCCTTTTGTCATTGACCGCGACGAACATAGAAGATGCACAAACTTCTTGCAATTCCGGCCGAATGG
Source organism: Hyla sarda (assembly GCF_029499605.1). Lineage (NCBI taxonomy): Eukaryota > Metazoa > Chordata > Amphibia > Anura > Hylidae > Hyla > Hyla sarda. The sequence continues at coordinate 130,593 of NW_026610848.1, read as the reverse complement.
AAGGAGATATCTGCTCAAAACGTTCTGTGCAGGTGTAGACAGTGGCACCCGACATGCCTGCGTTGTCGTTTTCCGCCGGGCATTCTTTGGGCCGGCGCAGCACGCAGAAACACCTAGATTGAAGATAAGCGCCTTTTTGTCATTGACCGCGACCTACATTGAAGATGCACAATCTTCTTTCAATTACGGCCGAACGGAAGGAGATATTTGCTCAAAACATTCTGTGCAGGTGCAGACAGTGGCACCCGACATGCCTGCGTTGTCGTTTTCCGCCGGGCAGTCTTTGGGCCGGCGCAGCACGCAGAAACACCTAGATTGAAGATAAGCGCCTTTTTGTCATTGACCGCGACCTACATTGAAGATGCACAATCTTCTTTCAATTCCGGCCGAACGGAAGGAGATATCTGCTCAAAACTTTCTGTGCAGGTGCAGACAGTGGCACTCGACATGCCTGCGTTGTCGTTTTCCGCCGGGCACTCTTTGGGCCGGCGCAGCACGCAGAAACACCTAGATTGAAGATAAGCGCCTTTTGCCATTGACCGCGACGAAAATAGAAGACGCACAAACGTCTTGCAATTCCGGCCGAATGGAAGGAGATATCTGCTCAAAACTTTCTGTGCAGGTGCAGACAGTGGCACCCGACATGCCTGCGTTGTCGTTTTCCGCCGGGCACTCTTTGGGCCGGAGCAGCACGCAGAAACACCTAGATTGAAGATAAGTGCCTTTTTGTCATTGACCGCGACCTACATTGCAGATGCACAAACGTCTTGCAATTCCGGCCGAACGAAAGAAGATATCTGCTCAAAACATACTGTGCAGGTGCAGACAGTGGCACCCGACATGCCTGCGTTGTCGTTTTCCGCCGGGCACTCTTTGGGCCGGCGCAGCACGCAGAAACACCTAGATTTAAGATAAGCGCCTTTTTGTCATTGACCGCGACCTACATTGAAGATGCACAATCTTCTTTCAATTCCGGCCGAACAGAAGGAGATATCTGCTCAAAACTTTCTGTGCAGGTGCAGACAGTGGCACCCGACATGCCTGCGTTGTCGTTTTCCGCCGGGCACTCTTTGGGCCGGAGCAGCACGCAGAAACACCTAGATTGAAGATAAGCTCCTTTTGTCATTGACCGCGACGAACATAGAAGATGCACAAACTTCTTGCAATTCCGGCCGAATGGAAGGAGATATCTGCTCAAAACATTCTGTGCAGGTGCAGACAGTGGCACTCGACATGCCTGCGTTGTCGTTTTCCGCCGGGCACTCTTTGGGCCGGCGCAGCACGCAGAAACACCTAGATTGAAGATAAGCGCCTTTTGCCATTGACCGCGACGAAAATAGAAGATGCACAAACGTCTTGCAATTCCGGCCGAATGGAAGGAGATATCTGCTCAAAACTTTCTGTGCAGGTGCAGACAGTGGCACCCGACATGACTGCGTTGTCGTTTTCCGCCGGGCACTCTTTGGGCCGGAGCAGCACGCAGAAACACCTAGATTGAAGATAAGCGCCTTTTTGTCATTGACCGCGACCTACATTGCAGATGCACAAACGTCTTGCAATTCCGGCCGAACTAAAGAAGATATCTGCTCAAAACATACTGTGCAGGTGCAGACAGTGGCACCCGACATTCCTGCGTTGTCGTTTTCCGCCGGGCACTCTTTGGGCCGGCGCAGCACGCAGAAACACCTAGATTGAAGATAAGCGCCTTTTTGTCATTGACCGCGACCTACATTGAAGATGCACAATCTTCTTTCAATTCCGGCCGAACGGAAGGAGATATCTGCTCAAAACATTCTGTGCAGGTGCAGACAGTGGCACCCGACATGCCTGCGTTGTCGTTTTCCGCCGGGCACTCTTTGAGCCGGAGCAGCACGCAGAAACACCTACATTGAAGATAAGCGCCTTTTGCCATTGACCGTGACAAACATAGAAGATGCACAATCTTCTTTCAATTACGGCCGAACGGAAGGAGATATCTGCTCAAAACTTTCTGTGCAGGTGCAGACAGTGGCACCCGACATGCCTGCGTTGTCGTTTTCCGCCGGGCACTCTTTGGGCCGGCGCAGCACGCAGAAACACCTAGATTGAAGATAAGCGCCTTTTTTGTCATTGACCGCGACCTACATTGAAGATGCACAATCTTCTTTCAATTCCGGCCGAACGGAAGGAGATATTTGCTCAAAACATTCTGTGCAGGTGCAGACAGTGGCACCCGACATGCCTGCGTTGTCGTTTTCCGCCGGGCAGTCTTTGGGCCGGCGCAGCACGCAGAAACACCTAGATTGAAGATAAGCGCCTTTTTGTCATTGACCGCGACCTACATTGAAGATGCACAATCTTCTTTCAATTCCGGCCGAACGGAAGGAGATATCTGCTCAAAACTTTCTGTGCAGGTGCAGACAGTGGCACTCGACATGCCTGCGTTGTCGTTTTCCGCCGGGCACTCTTTGGGCCGGCGCAGCACGCAGAAACACCTAGATTGAAGATAAGCGCCTTTTGCCATTGACCGCGACGAAAATAGAAGATGCACAAACGTCTTGCAATTCCGGCCGAATGGAAGGAGATATCTGCTCAAAACTTTCTGTGCAGGTGCAGACAGTGGCACCCGACATGCCTGCGTTGTCGTTTTCCGCCGGGCACTCTTTGGGCCGGAGCAGCACGCAGAAACACCTAGATTGAAGATAAGCGCCTTTTTGTCATTGACCGCGACCTACATTGCAGATGCACAAACGTCTTGCAATTCCGGCCGAACGAAAGAAGATATCTGCTCAAAACATACTGTGCAGGTGCAGACAGTGGCACCCGACATGCCTGCGTTGTCGTTTTCCGCCGGGCACTCTTTGGGCCGGCGCAGCACGCAGAAACACCTAGATTGCAGGTAAGGGCTTTTTGACATTGACCGCGACCAATATTGAAGATGCACAAACGTCTTGCAATTCTGGCCGAACGAAAGAAGATATCTGCTCAAACCTTTCTGTGCAGGTGCAGACAGTGGCACCCGACATGGCTGCGTTGTCGTTTTCCGCCGGACAGTCTTGGGGCCGGCGCAGCACGCAGAAACACCTAGATTGAAGATAAGCGCCTTTTTGTCATTGACCTCGACCTACATTGAAGATGCACAATCTTCTTTCAATTCCGGCCGAACGGAAGGAGATATCTGCTCAAAACTTTCTGTGCAGGTGCAGACAGTGGCACTCGACATGCCTGCGTTGTCGTTTTCCGCCGGGCACTCTTTGGGCCGGCGCAGCACGCAGAAACACCTAGATTGAAGATAAGCGCCTTTTGCCATTGACCGCGACGAACATAGAAGATGCACAAACGTCTTACAATTCCGGCCGAATGGAAGGAGATATCTGCTCAAACCTTTCTGTGCAGATGCAGACAGTGGCACCCGACATGCCTGCATTGTCGTTTTCAGCCGGGCACTCTTTGGGCCGGCGCAGCACGCAGAAACACCTAGATTGCAGATAAGGGCTTTTTGACATTGACCGCGACCAATATTGAAGATGCACGAACGTCTTGCAATTCCGGCCGAACGAAAGAAGATATCTGCTTAAAACTTTCTGTGCAGGTGCAGACAGTGGCACCCGACATGCCTGCGTTGTCGTTTTCCGCCGGGCACTCTTTGGGCCGGAGCAGCACGCAGAAACACCTAGATTGAAGATAAGCTCCTTTTGTCATTGACCGCGACGAACATAGAAGATGCACAAACTTCTTGCAATTCCGGCCGAATGGAAGGAGATATCTGCTCAAAACTTTCTGTGCAGGTGCAGACAGTGGCACCCGACATGCCTGCGTTGTCGTTTTCCGCCGGGCACTCTTTGGGCCGGCGCAGCACGCAGAAACACCTAGATTGAAGATAAGCGCCTTTTTGTCATTGACCGCGACCTACATTGAAGATGCACAATCTTCTTTCAATTCCGGCCGAACGGAAGGAGATATTTGCTCAAAACATTCTGTGCACGTGCAGACAGTGGCACCCGACATGCCTGCGTTGTCGTTTTCCGCCGGGCAGTCTTTGGGCCGGCGCAGCACGCAGAAACACCTAGATTGAAGATAAGCGCCTTTTTGTCATTGACCGCGACCTACATTGCAGATGCACAAACGTCTTGCAATTCCGGCCGAACTAAAGAAGATATCTGCTCAAAACATACTGTGCAGGTGCAGACAGTGGCACCCGACATTCCTGCGTTGTCGATTTCCGCCGGGCACTCTTTGGGCCGGCGCAGCACGCAGAAACACCTAGATTGAAGATAAGCGCCTTTTTGTCATTGACCGCGACCTACATTGAAGATGCACAATCTTCTTTCAATTCCGGCCGAACGGAAGGAGATATCTGCTCAAAACATTCTGTGCAGGTGCAGACAGTGGCACCCGACATGCCTGCGTTGTCGTTTTCCGCCGGGCACTCTTTGAGCCGGAGCAGCACGCAGAAACACCTACATTGAAGATAAGCGCCTTTTGCCATTGACCGTGACAAACATAGAAGATGCACAATCTTCTTTCAATTACGGCCGAACGGAAGGAGATATCTGCTCAAAACTTTCTGTGCAGGTGCAGACAGTGGCACCCGACATGCCTGCGTTGTCGTTTTCCGCCGGGCACTCTTTGGGCCGGCGCAGCACGCAGAAACACCTAGATTGAAGATAAGCGCCTTTTTGTCATTGACCGCGACCTACATTGAAGATGCACAATCTTCTTTCAATTCCGGCCGAACGGAAGGAGATATTTGCTCAAAACATTCTGTGCAGGTGCAGACAGTGGCACCCGACATGCCTGCGTTGTCGTTTTCCGCCGGGCAGTCTTTGGGCCGGCGCAGCACGCAGAAACACCTAGATTGAAGATAAGCGCCTTTTTGTCATTGACCGCGACCTACATTGAAGATGCACAATCTTCTTTCAATTCCGGCCGAACGGAAGGAGATATCTGCTCAAAACTTTCTGTGCAGGTGCAGACAGTGGCACTCGACATGCCTGCGTTGTCGTTTTCCGCCGGGCACTCTTTGGGCCGGCGCAGCACGCAGAAACACCTAGATTGAAGATAAGCGCCTTTTGCCATTGACCGCGACGAAAATAGAAGATGCACAAACGTCTTGCAATTCCGGCCGAATGGAAGGAGATATCTGCTCAAAACTTTCTGTGCAGGTGCAGACAGTGGCACCCGACATGCCTGCGTTGTCGTTTTCCGCCGGGCACTCTTTGGGCCGGAGCAGCACGCAGAAACACCTAGATTGAAGATAAGCGCCTTTTTGTCATTGACCGCGACCTACATTGCAGATGCACAAACGTCTTGCAATTCCGGCCGAACGAAAGAAGATATCTGCTCAAAACATACTGTGCAGGTGCAGACAGTGGCACCCGACATGCCTGCGTTGTCGTTTTCCGCCGGGCACTCTTTGGGCCGGCGCAGCACGCAGAAACACCTAGATTGCAGGTAAGGGCTTTTTGACATTGACCGCGACCAATATTGAAGATGCACAAACGTCTTGCAATTCTGGCCGAACGAAAGAAGATATCTGCTCAAACCTTTCTGTGCAGGTGCAGACAGTGGCACCCGACATGGCTGCGTTGTCGTTTTCCGCCGGACAGTCTTGGGGCCGGCGCAGCACGCAGAAACACCTAGATTGAAGATAAGCGCCTTTTTGTCATTGACCTCGACCTACATTGAAGATGCACAATCTTCTTTCAATTCCGGCCGAACGGAAGGAGATATCTGCTCAAAACTTTCTGTGCAGGTGCAGACAGTGGCACTCGACATGCCTGCGTTGTCGTTTTCCGCCGGGCACTCTTTGGGCCGGCGCAGCACGCAGAAACACCTAGATTGAAGATAAGCGCCTTTTGCCATTGACCGCGACGAACATAGAAGATGCACAAACGTCTTACAATTCCGGCCGAATGGAAGGAGATATCTGCTCAAACCTTTCTGTGCAGATGCAGACAGTGGCACCCGACATGCCTGCATTGTCGTTTTCAGCCGGGCACTCTTTGGGCCGGCGCAGCACGCAGAAACACCTAGATTGCAGATAAGGGCTTTTTGACATTGACCGCGACCAATATTGAAGATGCACGAACGTCTTGCAATTCCGGCCGAACGAAAGAAGATATCTGCTTAAAACTTTCTGTGCAGGTGCAGACAGTGGCACCCGACATGCCTGCGTTGTCGTTTTCCGCCGGGCACTCTTTGGGCCGGAGCAGCACGCAGAAACACCTAGATTGAAGATAAGCTCCTTTTGTCATTGACCGCGACGAACATAGAAGATGCACAAACTTCTTGCAATTCCGGCCGAATGGAAGGAGATATCTGCTCAAAACTTTCTGTGCAGGTGCAGACAGTGGCACCCGACATGCCTGCGTTGTCGTTTTCCGCCGGGCACTCTTTGGGCCGGCGCAGCACGCAGAAACACCTAGATTGAAGATAAGCGCCTTTTTGTCATTGACCGCGACCTACATTGAAGATGCACAATCTTCTTTCAATTCCGGCCGAACGGAAGGAGATATTTGCTCAAAACATTCTGTGCACGTGCAGACAGTGGCACCCGACATGCCTGCGTTGTCGTTTTCCGCCGGGCAGTCTTTGGGCCGGCGCAGCACGCAGAAACACCTAGATTGAAGATAAGCGCCTTTTTGTCATTGACCGCGACCTACATTGAAGATGCACAATCTTCTTTCAATTCCGGCCGAACGGAAGGAGATATCTGCTCAAAACTTTCTGTGCAGGTGCAGACAGTGGCACTCGACATGCCTGCGTTGTCGTTTTCCGCCGGGCACTCTTTGGGCCGGCGCAGCACGCAGAAACACCTAGATTGAAGATAAGCGCCTTTTGCCATTGACCGCGACGAAAATAGAAGATGCACAAACGTCTTGCAATTCCGGCCGAATGGAAGGAGATATCTGCTCAAAACTTTCTGTGCAGGTGCAGACAGTGGCACCCGACATGCCTGCGTTGTCGTTTTCCGCCGGGCACTCTTTGGGCCGGAGCAGCACGCAGAAACACCTAGATTGAAGATAAGCGCCTTTTTGTCATTGACCGCGACCTACATTGCAGATGCACAAACGTCTTGCAATTCCGGCCGAACGAAAGAAGATATCTGCTCAAAACATACTGTGCAGGTGCAGACAGTGGCACCCGACATGCCTGCGTTGTCGTTTTCCGCCGGGCACTCTTTGGGCCGGCGCAGCACGCAGAAACACCTAGATTGCAGGTAAGGGCTTTTTGACATTGACCGCGACCAATATTGAAGATGCACAAACGTCTTGCAATTCTGGCCGAACGAAAGAAGATATCTGCTCAAACCTTTCTGTGCAGGTGCAGACAGTGGCACCCGACATGGCTGCGTTGTCGTTTTCCGCCGGGCAGTCTTGGGGCCGGCGCAGCACGCAGAAACACCTAGATTGAAGATAAGCGCCTTTTTGTCATTGACCGCGACCTACATTGAAGATGCACAATCTTCTTTCAATTCCGGCCGAACGGAAGGAGATATCTGCTCAAAACTTTCTGTGCAGGTGCAGACAGTGGCACTCGACATGCCTGCGTTGTCGTTTTCCGCCGGGCACTCTTTGGGCCGGCGCAGCACGCAGAAACACCTAGATTGAAGATAAGCGCCTTTTGCCATTGACCGCGACGAACATAGAAGATGCACAAACGTCTTGCAATTCCGGCCGAATGGAAGGAGATATCTGCTCAAAACTTTCTGTGCAGGTGCAGACAGTGGCACCCGACATGCCTGCGTTGTCGTTTTCCGCCGGGCACTCTTTGGGCCGGAGCAGCACGCAGAAACACCTAGATTGAAGATAAGCGCCTTTTGCCATTGACCGCGACGAACATAGAAGATGCACAAACGTCTTGCAATTCCGGCCGAATGGAAGGTGATATCTGCTCAAACCTTTCTGTGCAGGTGCAGACAGTGGCACCCGACATGCCTGCATTGTCGTTTTCAGCCGGGCACTCTTTGGGCCGGCGCAGCACGCAGAAACACCTAGATTGCAGATAAGGGCTTTTTGACATTGACCGCGACCAATATTGAAGATGCACGAACGTCTTGCAATTCCGGCCGAACGAAAGAAGATATCTGCTTAAAACTTTCTGTGCAGGTGCAGACAGTGGCACCCGACATGCCTGCGTTGTCGTTTTCCGCCGGGCACTCTTTGGGCCGGCGCAGCACGCAGAAACACCTAGATTGCAGGTAAGGGCTTTTTGACATTGACCGCGACCAATATTGAAGATGCACAAACGTCTTGCAATTCTGGCCGAACGAAAGAAGATATCTGCTCAAACCTTTCTGTGCAGGTGCAGACAGTGGCACCCGACATGGCTGCGTTGTCGTTTTCCGCCGGGCAGTCTTGGGGCCGGCGCAGCACGCAGAAACACCTAGATTGAAGATAAGCGCCTTTTTGTCATTGACCGCGACCTACATTGAAGATGCACAATCTTCTTTCAATTCCGGCCGAACGGAAGGAGATATCTGCTCAAAACTTTCTGTGCAGGTGCAGACAGTGGCACTCGACATGCCTGCGTTGTCGTTTTCCGCCGGGCACTCTTTGGGCCGGCGCAGCACGCAGAAACACCTAGATTGAAGATAAGCGCCTTTTGCCATTGACCGCGACGAACATAGAAGATGCACAAACGTCTTGCAATTCCGGCCGAATGGAAGGAGATATCTGCTCAAAACTTTCTGTGCAGGTGCAGACAGTGGCACCCGACATGCCTGCGTTGTCGTTTTCCGCCGGGCACTCTTTGGGCCGGAGCAGCACGCAGAAACACCTAGATTGAAGATAAGCGCCTTTTGCCATTGACCGCGACGAACATAGAAGATGCACAAACGTCTTGCAATTCCGGCCGAATGGAAGGTGATATCTGCTCAAACCTTTCTGTGCAGGTGCAGACAGTGGCACCCGACATGCCTGCATTGTCGTTTTCAGCCGGGCACTCTTTGGGCCGGCGCAGCACGCAGAAACACCTAGATTGCAGATAAGGGCTTTTTGACATTGACCGCGACCAATATTGAAGATGCACGAACGTCTTGCAATTCCGGCCGAACGAAAGAAGATATCTGCTTAAAACTTTCTGTGCAGGTGCAGACAGTGGCACCCGACATGCCTGCGTTGTCGTTTTCCGCCGGGCACTCTTTGGGCCGGAGCAGCACGCAGAAACACCTAGATTGAAGATAAGCTCCTTTTGTCATTGACCGCGACGAACATAGAAGATGCACAAACTTCTTGCAATTCCGGCCGAATGGAAGGAGATATCTGCTCAAAACTTTCTGTGCAGGTGTAGACAGTGGCACCCGACATGCCTGCGTTGTCGTTTTCCGCCGGGCACTCTTTGGGCCGGCGCAGCACGCAGAAACACCTAGATTGAAGATAAGCGCATTTTTGTCATTGTCCGCGACCTACATTGAAGATGCACAATCTTCTTTCAATTCCGGCTGAACGGAAGGAGATATCTGCTCAAAACTTTCTGTGCAGATGCAGACAGTGGCACCCGACATGCCTGCGTTGTCGTTTTCCGCCGGGCACTCTTTGGGCCGGCGCAGCACGCAGAAACACCTAGATTGAAGATAAGCGCCTTTTGCCATTGACCGCGACGAATATAGAAGATGCACAAACGTCTTGCAATTCCGGCCGAATGGAAGGAGATATCTGCTCAAAACTTTCTGTGCAGGTGCAGACAGTGGCACTCGACATGCCTGCGTTGTCGTTTTCCGCCGGGCACTCTTTGGGCCGGCGCAGCACGCAGAAACACCTAGATTGAAGATAAGCGCCTTTTTGTCATTGACCGCGACCTACATTGCAGATGCACAAACGTCTTGCAATTCCGGCCGAACGAAAGAAGATATCTGCTCAAAACATACTGTGCAGGTGCAGACAGTGGCACCCGACATGCCTGCGTTGTCGTTTTCCGCCGGGCACTCTTTGGGCCGGCGCAGCACGCAGAAACACCTAGATTGAAGATAAGCGCCTTTTTGTCATTGACCGCGACCTACATTGAAGATGCACAATCTTCTTTCAATTCCGGCCGAACGGAAGGAGATATCTGCTCAAAACATTCTGTGCAGGTGCAGACAGTGGCACCCGACATGCCTGCGTTGTCGTTTTCCGCCGGGCACTCTTTGAGCCGGAGCAGCACGCAGAAACACCTACATTGAAGATAAGCGCCTTTTGCGATTGACCGCGACAAACATAGAAGATGCACAATCTTCTTTCAATTACGGCCGAACGGAAGGAGATATCTGCTCAAAACTTTCTGTGCAGGTGCAGACAGTGGCACCCGACATGACTGCGTTGTCGTTTTCCGCCGGGCACTCTTTGGGCCGGCGCAGCACGCAGAAACACCTAGATTGAAGATAAGCGCCTTTTTGTTATTGACCGCGACCTACATTGAAGATGCACAATCTTCTTTCAATTCCGGCCGAACGGAAGGAGATATCTGCTCAAAACTTTCTGTGCAGGTGCAGACAGTGGCACTCGACATGCCTGCGTTGTCGTTTTCCGCCGGGCACTCTTTGGGCCGGCGCAGCACGCAGAAACACCTAGATTGAAGATAAGCGCCTTTTGCCATTGACCGCGACGAACATAGAAGATGCACAAACGTCTTGCAATTCCGGCCGAATGGAAGGAGATATCTGCTCAAAACTTTCTGTGCAGGTGCAGACAGTGGCACCCGACATGCCTGCGTTGTCGTTTTCCGCCGGGCACTCTTTGGGCCGGAGCAGCACGCAGAAACACCTAGATTGAAGATAAGCTCCTTTTGTCATTGACCGCGACGAACATAGAAGATGCACAAACTTCTTGCAATTCCGGCCGAATGGAAGGAGATATCTGCTCAAAACTTTCTGTGCAGGTGTAGACAGTGGCACCCGACATGCCTGCGTTGTCGTTTTCCGCCGGGCACTCTTTGGGCCGGCGCAGCACGCAGAAACACCTAGATTGAAGATAAGCGCCTTTTTGTCTTTGACCGCGACCTACATTGAAGATGCACAATCTTCTTTCAATTCCGGCCGAACGGAAGAAGATATCTGCTCAAAACATTCTGTGCAGGTGCAGACAGTGGCACCCGACATGCCTGCGTTGTCGTTTTCGGCCGGGCAGTCTTTGGGCCGGCGCAGAATGCAGAAACACCTAGATTGAAGATAAGCGCCTTTTTGTCATTGACCGCGACCTACATTGAAGATGCACAAACTTCTTTCAATTCCGGCCGAACGGAAGGAGATATCTGCTCAAAACTTTCTCTGCAGGTGCAGACAGTGGCACTCGACATGCCTGCGTTGTCGTTTTCCGCCGGGCACTCTTTGGGCCGGCGCAGCACGCAGAAACACCTAGATTGAAGATAAGCGCCTTTTTGTCATTGACCGCGACCTACATTGAAGATGCACAATCTTCTTTCAATTCCGGCCGAACGGAAGGAGATATCTGCTCAAAACATTCTGTGCAGGTGCAGACAGTGGCACCCGACATGCCTGCGTTGTCGTTTTCCGCCGGGCACTCTTTGAGCCGGAGCAGCACGCAGAAACACCTACATTGAAGATAAGCGCCTTTTGCCATTGACCGTGACAAACATAGAAGATGCACAATCTTCTTTCAATTACGGCCGAACGGAAGGAGATATCTGCTCAAAACTTTCTGTGCAGGTGCAGACAGTGGCACCCGACATGCCTGCGTTGTCGTTTTCCGCCGGGCACTCTTTGGGCCGGCGCAGCACGCAGAAACACCTAGATTGAAGATAAGCGCCTTTTTGTCATTGACCGCGACCTACATTGAAGATGCACAATCTTCTTTCAATTCCGGCCGAACGGAAGGAGATATTTGCTCAAAACATTCTGTGCAGGTGCAGACAGTGGCACCCGACATGCCTGCGTTGTCGTTTTCCGCCGGGCAGTCTTTGGGCCGGCGCAGCACGCAGAAACACCTAGATTGAAGATAAGCGCCTTTTTGTCATTGACCGCGACCTACATTGAAGATGCACAATCTTCTTTCAATTCCGGCCGAACGGAAGGAGATATCTGCTCAAAACTTTCTGTGCAGGTGCAGACAGTGGCACTCGACATGCCTGCGTTGTCGTTTTCCGCCGGGCACTCTTTGGGCCGGCGCAGCACGCAGAAACACCTAGATTGAAAATAAGCGCCTTTTGCCATTGACCGCGACGAAAATAGAAGATGCACAAACGTCTTGCAATTCCGGCCGAATGGAAGGAGATATCTGCTCAAAACTTTCTGTGCAGGTGCAGACAGTGGCACCCGACATGCCTGCGTTGTCGTTTTCCGCCGGGCACTCTTTGGGCCGGAGCAGCACGCAGAAACACCTAGATTGAAGATAAGCGCCTTTTTGTCATTGACCGCGACCTACATTGCAGATGCACAAACGTCTTGCAATTCCGGCCGAACGAAAGAAGATATCTGCTCAAAACATACTGTGCAGGTGCAGACAGTGGCACCCGACATGCCTGCGTTGTCGTTTTCCGCCGGGCACTCTTTGGGCCGGCGCAGCACGCAGAAACACCTAGATTGCAGGTAAGGGCTTTTTGACATTGACCGCGACCAATATTGAAGATGCACAAACGTCTTGCAATTCTGGCCGAACGAAAGAAGATATCTGCTCAAACCTTTCTGTGCAGGTGCAGACAGTGGCACCCGACATGGCTGCGTTGTCGTTTTCCGCCGGACAGTCTTGGGGCCGGCGCAGCACGCAGAAACACCTAGATTGAAGATAAGCGCCTTTTTGTCATTGACCTCGACCTACATTGAAGATGCACAATCTTCTTTCAATTCCGGCCGAACGGAAGGAGATATCTGCTCAAAACTTTCTGTGCAGGTGCAGACAGTGGCACTCGACATGCCTGCGTTGTCGTTTTCCGCCGGGCACTCTTTGGGCCGGAGCAGCACGCAGAAACACCTAGATTGAAGATAAGCGCCTTTTGCCATTGACCGCGACGAACATAGAAGATGCACAAACGTCTTACAATTCCGGCCGAATGGAAGGAGATATCTGCTCAAACCTTTCTGTGCAGATGCAGACAGTGGCACCCGACATGCCTGCATTGTCGTTTTCAGCCGGGCACTCTTTGGGCCGGCGCAGCACGCAGAAACACCTAGATTGCAGATAAGGGCTTTTTGACATTGACCGCGACCAATATTGAAGATGCACGAACGTCTTGCAATTCCGGCCGAACGAAAGAAGATATCTGCTTAAAACTTTCTGTGCAGGTGCAGACAGTGGCACCCGACATGCCTGCGTTGTCGTTTTCCGCCGGGCACTCTTTGGGCCGGCGCAGCACGCAGAAACACCTAGATTGAAGATAAGCGCATTTTTGTCATTGTCCGCGACCTACATTGAAGATGCACAATCTTCTTTCAATTCCGGCTGAACGGAAGGAGATATCTGCTCAAAACTTTCTGTGCAGATGCAGACAGTGGCACCCGACATGCCTGCGTTGTCGTTTTCCGCCGGGCACTCTTTGGGCCGGCGCAGCACGCAGAAACACCTAGATTGAAGATAAGCGCCTTTTGCCATTGACCGCGACGAATATAGAAGATGCACAAACGTCTTGCAATTCCGGCCGAATGGAAGGAGATATCTGCTCAAAACTTTCTGTGCAGGTGCAGACAGTGGCACTCGACATGCCTGCGTTGTCGTTTTCCGCCGGGCACTCTTTGGGCCGGCGCAGCACGCAGAAACACCTAGATTGAAGATAAGCGCCTTTTTGTCATTGACCGCGACCTACATTGCAGATGCACAAACGTCTTGCAATTCCGGCCGAACGAAAGAAGATATCTGCTCAAAACATACTGTGCAGGTGCAGACAGTGGCACCCGACATGCCTGCGTTGTCGTTTTCCGCCGGGCACTCTTTGGGCCGGCGCAGCACGCAGAAACACCTAGATTGAAGATAAGCGCCTTTTTGTCATTGACCGCGACCTACATTGAAGATGCACAATCTTCTTTCAATTCCGGCCGAACGGAAGGAGATATCTGCTCAAAACATTCTGTGCAGGTGCAGACAGTGGCACCCGACATGCCTGCGTTGTCGTTTTCCGCCGGGCACTCTTTGAGCCGGAGCAGCACGCAGAAACACCTACATTGAAGATAAGCGCCTTTTGCGATTGACCGCGACAAACATAGAAGATGCACAATCTTCTTTCAATTACGGCCGAACGGAAGGAGATATCTGCTCAAAACTTTCTGTGCAGGTGCAGACAGTGGCACCCGACATGACTGCGTTGTCGTTTTCCGCCGGGCACTCTTTGGGCCGGCGCAGCACGCAGAAACACCTAGATTGAAGATAAGCGCCTTTTTGTTATTGACCGCGACCTACATTGAAGATGCACAATCTTCTTTCAATTCCGGCCGAACGGAAGGAGATATCTGCTCAAAACTTTCTGTGCAGGTGCAGACAGTGGCACTCGACATGCCTGCGTTGTCGTTTTCCGCCGGGCACTCTTTGGGCCGGCGCAGCACGCAGAAACACCTAGATTGAAGATAAGCGCCTTTTGCCATTGACCGCGACGAACATAGAAGATGCACAAACGTCTTGCAATTCCGGCCGAATGGAAGGAGATATCTGCTCAAAACTTTCTGTGCAGGTGCAGACAGTGGCACCCGACATGCCTGCGTTGTCGTTTTCCGCCGGGCACTCTTTGGGCCGGAGCAGCACGCAGAAACACCTAGATTGAAGATAAGCTCCTTTTGTCATTGACCGCGACGAACATAGAAGATGCACAAACTTCTTGCAATTCCGGCCGAATGGAAGGAGATATCTGCTCAAAACTTTCTGTGCAGGTGTAGACAGTGGCACCCGACATGCCTGCGTTGTCGTTTTCCGCCGGGCACTCTTTGGGCCGGCGCAGCACGCAGAAACACCTAGATTGAAGATAAGCGCCTTTTTGTCTTTGACCGCGACCTACATTGAAGATGCACAATCTTCTTTCAATTCCGGCCGAACGGAAGAAGATATCTGCTCAAAACATTCTGTGCAGGTGCAGACAGTGGCACCCGACATGCCTGCGTTGTCGTTTTCGGCCGGGCAGTCTTTGGGCCGGCGCAGAATGCAGAAACACCTAGATTGAAGATAAGCGCCTTTTTGTCATTGACCGCGACCTACATTGAAGATGCACAAACTTCTTTCAATTCCGGCCGAACGGAAGGAGATATCTGCTCAAAACTTTCTCTGCAGGTGCAGACAGTGGCACTCGACATGCCTGCGTTGTCGTTTTCCGCCGGGCACTCTTTGGGCCGGCGCAGCACGCAGAAACACCTAGATTGAAGATAAGCGCCTTTTGCCATTGACCGCAACGAAAATAGAAGATGCACAAACGTCTTGCAATTCCGGCCGAATGGAAGGAGATATCTGCTCAAAACTTTCTGTGCAGGTGCAGACAGTGGCACCCGACATGCCTGCGTTGTCGTTTTCCGCCGGGCACTCTTTGGGCCGGAGCAGCACGCAGAAACACCTAGATTGAAGATAAGCGCCTTTTGCCATTGACCGCGACCTACATTGCAGATGCACAAACGTCTTGCAATTCCGGCCGAACGAAAGAAGATATCTGCTCAAAACATACTGTGCAGGTGCAGACAGTGGCACCCGACATGCGTGCGTTGTCGTTTTCCGCCGGGCACTCTTTGGGCCGGCGCAGCACGCAGAAACACCTAGAATGAAGATAAGCGCCTTTTTGTCATTGTCCGCGACCTACATTGAAGATGCACAATCTTCTTTCAATTCCGGCCGAACGGAAGGAGATATCTGCTCAAAACTTTCTGTGCAGGTGCAGACAGTGGCACCCGACATGCCTGCGTTGTCGTTTTCCGCCGGGCACTCTTTGGGCCGGAGCAGCATGCAGAAACACCTAGATTGAAGATAAGCGCCTTTTTGTCATTGACCGCGACCTACATTGCAGATGCACAAACGTCTTGCAATTCCGGCCGAACGAAAGAAGATATCTGCTCAAAACATACTGTGCAGGTGCAGACAGTGGCACCCGACATGCCTGCGTTGTCGTTTTCCGCCGGGCACTCTTTGGGCCGGCGCAGCACGCAGAAACACCTAGATTGAAGATAAGCGCCTTTTTGTCATTGACCGCGACCTACATTGAAGATGCACAATCTTCTTTCAATTCGGCCGAACGGAAGGAGATATCTGCTCAAAACTTTCTGTGCAGGTGCAGACAGTGGCACCCGACATGCCTGCGTTGTCGTTTTCCGCCGGGCACTCTTTGGGCCGGCGCAGCACGCAGAAACACCTAGATTGAAGATAAGCGCCTTTTGCCATTGACCGCGACGAACATAGAAGATGCACAAACGTCTTGCAATTCCGGCCGAATGGAAGGAGATATCTGCTCAAAACTTTCTGTGCAGGTGCAGACAGTGGCACCCGACATGCCTGCGTTGTCGTTTTCCGCCGGGCACTCTTTGGGCCGGAGCAGCACGCAGAAACACCTAGATTGAAGATAAGCGCCTTTTGCCATTGACCGCGACGAACATAGAAGATGCACAAACGTCTTGCAATTCCGGCCGAATGGAAGGAGATATCTGCTCAAACCTTTCTGTGCAGGTGCAGACAGTGGCACCCGACATGCCTGCGTTGTCGTTTTCCGCCGGGCACTCTTTGGGCCGGAGCAGCACGCAGAAACACCTAGATTGAAGATAAGCTCCTTTTGTCATTGACCGCGACGAACATAGAAGATGCACAAACTTCTTGCAATTCCGGCCGAATGGAAGGAGATATCTGCTCAAAACTTTCTGTGCAGGTGTAGACAGTGGCACCCGACATGCCTGCGTTGTCGTTTTCCGCCGGGCATTCTTTGGGCCGGCGCAGCACGCAGAAACACCTAGATTGAAGATAAGCGCCTTTTTGTCATTGACCGCGACCTACATTGAAGATGCACAATCTTCTTTCAATTACGGCCGAACGGAAGGAGATATTTGCTCAAAACATTCTGTGCAGGTGCAGACAGTGGCACCCGACATGCCTGCGTTGTCCTTTTCCGCCGGGCAGTCTTTGGGCCGGCGCAGCACGCAGAAACACCTAGATTGAAGATAAGCGCCTTTTTGTCATTGACCGCGACCTACATTGAAGATGCACAATCTTCTTTCAATTCCGGCCGAACGGAAGGAGATATCTGCTCAAAACTTTCTGTGCAGGTGCAGACAGTGGCACTCGACATGCCTGCGTTGTCGTTTTCCGCCGGGCACTCTTTGGGCCGGCGCAGCACGCAGAAACACCTAGATTGAAGATAAGCGCCTTTTGCCATTGACCGCGACGAAAATAGAAGACGCACAAACGTCTTGCAATTCCGGCCGAATGGAAGGAGATATCTGCTCAAAACTTTCTGTGCAGGTGCAGACAGTGGCACTCGACATGCCTGCGTTGTCGTTTTCCGCCGGGCACTCTTTGGGCCGGCGCAGCACGCAGAAACACCTAGATTGAAGATAAGCGCCTTTTGCCATTGACCGCGACGAAAATAGAAGACGCACAAACGTCTTGCAATTCCGGCCGAATGGAAGGAGATATCTGCTCAAAACTTTCTGTGCAGGTGCAGACAGTGGCACCCGACATGCCTGCGTTGTCGTTTTCCGCCGGGCACTCTTTGGGCCGGAGCAGCACGCAGAAACACCTAGATTGAAGATAAGCGCCTTTTTGTCATTGACCGCGACCTACATTGCAGATGCACAAACGTCTTGCAATTCCGGCCGAACGAAAGAAGATATCTGCTCAAAACATACTGTGCAGGTGCAGACAGTGGCACCCGACATGCCTGCGTTGTCGTTTTCCGCCGGGCACTCTTTGGGCCGGCGCAGCACGCAGAAACACCTAGATTGAAGATAAGCGCCTTTTTGTCATTGACCGCGACCTACATTGAAGATGCACAATCTTCTTTCAATTCCGGCCGAACGGAAGGAGATATCTGCTCAAAACATTCTGTGCAGGTGCAGACAGTGGCACCCGACATGCCTGCGTTGTCGTTTTCCGCCGGGCACTCTTTGAGCCGGAGCAGCACGCAGAAACACCTACATTGAAGATAAGCGCCTTTTGCCATTGACCGTGACAAACATAGAAGATGCACAATCTTCTTTCAATTACGGCCGAACGGAAGGAGATATCTGCTCAAAACTTTCTGTGCAGGTGCAGACAGTGGCACCCGACATGCCTGCGTTGTCGTTTTCCGCCGGGCACTCTTTGGGCCGGCGCAGCACGCAGAAACACCTAGATTGAAGATAAGCGCCTTTTTGTTATTGACCGCGACCTACATTGAAGATGCACAATCTTCTTTCAATTCCGGCCGAACGGAAGGAGATATCTGCTCAAAACTTTCTGTGCAGGTGCAGACAGTGGCACTCGACATGCCTGCGTTGTCGTTTTCCGCCGGGCACTCTTTGAGCCGGAGCAGCACGCAGAAACACCTACATTGAAGATAAGCGCCTTTTGCCATTGACCGTGACAAACATAGAAGATGCACAATCTTCTTTCAATTACGGCCGAACGGAAGGAGATATCTGCTCAAAACTTTCTGTGCAGGTGCAGACAGTGGCACCCGACATGCCTGCGTTGTCGTTTTCCGCCGGGCACTCTTTGGGCCGGCGCAGCACGCAGAAACACCTAGATTGAAGATAAGCGCCTTTTTGTTATTGACCGCGACCTACATTGAAGATGCACAATCTTCTTTCAATTCCGGCCGAACGGAAGGAGATATCTGCTCAAAACTTTCTGTGCAGGTGCAGACAGTGGCACTCGACATGCCTGCGTTGTCGTTTTCCGCCGGGCACTCTTTGGGCCGGCGCAGCACGCAGAAACACCTAGATTGAAGATAAGCGCCTTTTGCCATTGACCGCGACGAACATAGAAGATGCACAAACGTCTTGCAATTCCGGCCGAATGGAAGGAGATATCTGCTCAAAACTTTCTGTGCAGGTGCAGACAGTGGCACCCGACATGCCTGCGTTGTCGTTTTCCGCCGGGCACTCTTTGGGCCGGAGCAGCACGCAGAAACACCTAGATTGAAGATAAGCTCCTTTTGTCATTGACCGCGACGAACATAGAAGATGCACAAACTTCTTGCAATTCCGGCCGAATGGAAGGAGATATCTGCTCAAAACTTTCTGTGCAGGTGTAGACAGTGGCACCCGACATGCCTGCGTTGTCGTTTTCCGCCGGGCACTCTTTGGGCCGGCGCAGCACGCAGAAACACCTAGATTGAAGATAAGCGCCTTTTTGTCATTGACCGCGACCTACATTGCAGATGCACAAACGTCTTGCAATTCCGTCCGAACGAAAGAAGATATCTGCTCAAAACATACTGTGCAGGTGCAGACAGTGGCACCCGACATGCCTGCGTTGTCGTTTTCCGCCGGGCACTCTTTGGGCCGGCGCAGCACGCAGAAACACCTAGATTGAAGATAAGCGCCTTTTTGTCATTGACCGCGACCTACATTGAAGATGCACAATCTTCTTTCAATTCCGGCCGAACGGAAGGAGATATCTGCTCAAAACATTCTGTGCAGGTGCAGACACTGGCACCCGACATGCCTGCGTTGTCGTTTTCCGCCGGGCACTCTTTGAGCCGGAGCAGCACGCAGAAACACCTTCATTGAAGATAAGCGCCTTTTGCGATTGACCGCGACAAACATAGAAGATGCACAATCTTCTTTCAATTACGGCCGAACGGAAGGAGATATCTGCTCAAAACTTTCTGTGCAGGTGCAGACAGTGGCACCCGACATGCCTGCGTTGTCGTTTTCCGCCGGGCACTCTTTGGGCCGGCGCAGCACGCAGAAACACCTAGATTGAAGATAAGCGCCTTTTTGTTATTGACCGCGACCTACATTGAAGATGCACAATCTTCTTTCAATTCCGGCCGAACGGAAGGAGATATCTGCTCAAAACTTTCTGTGCAGGTGCAGACAGTGGCACTCGACATGCCTGCGTTGTCGTTTTCCGCCGGGCACTCTTTGGGCCGGCGCAGCACGCAGAAACACCTAGATTGAAGATAAGCGCCTTTTGCCATTGACCGCGACGAACATAGAAGATGCACAAACGTCTTGCAATTCCGGCCGAATGGAAGGAGATATCTGCTCAAAACTTTCTGTGCAGGTGCAGACAGTGGCACCCGACATGCCTGCGTTGTCGTTTTCCGCCGGGCACTCTTTGGGCCGGAGCAGCACGCAGAAACACCTAGATTGAAGATAAGCTCCTTTTGTCATTGACCGCGACGAACATAGAAGATGCACAAACTTCTTGCAATTCGGCCGAATGGAAGGAGATATCTGCTCAAAACTTTCTGTGCAGGTGTAGACAGTGGCACCCGACATGCCTGCGTTGTCGTTTTCCGCCGGGCACTCTTTGGGCCGGCGCAGCACGCAGAAACACCTAGATTGAAGATAAGCGCCTTTTTGTCATTGACCGCGACCTACATTGAAGATGCACAATCTTCTTTCAATTCCGGCCGAACGGAAGGAGATATCTGCTCAAAACTTTCTGTGCAGGTGCAGACAGTGGCACCCGACATTGCCTGCGTTGTCGTTTTCCGCCGGGCACTCTTTGGGCCGGAGCAGCACGCAGAAACACCTAGATTGAAGATAAGCTCCTTTTGTCATTGACCGCGACGAACATAGAAGATGCACAAACTTCTTGCAATTCCGGCCGAATGGAAGGAGATATCTGCTCAAAACATTCTGTGCAGGTGCAGACAGTGGCACTCGACATGCCTGCGTTGTCGTTTTCCGCCGGGCACTCTTTGGGCCGGCGCAGCACGCAGAAACACCTAGATTGAAGATAAGCGCCTTTTGCCATTGACCGCGACGAAAATAGAAGATGCACAAACGTCTTGCAATTCCGGCCCAATGGAAGGAGATATCTGCTCAAAACTTTCTGTGCAGGTGCAGACAGTGGCACCCGACATGCCTGCGTTGTCGTTTTCCGCCGGGCACTCTTTGGGCCGGAGCAGCACGCAGAAACACCTAGATTGAAGATAAGCGCCTTTTTGTCATTGACCGCGACCTACATTGCAGATGCACAAACGTCTTGCAATTCCGGCCGAACGAAAGAAGATATCTGCTCAAAACATACTGTGCAGGTGCAGACAGTGGCACCCGACATGCCTGCGTTGTCGATTTCCGCCGGGCACTCTTTGGGCCGGCGCAGCACGCAGAAACACCTAGATTGAAGATAAGCGCCTTTTTGTCATTGACCGCGACCTACATTGAAGATGCACAATCTTCTTTCAATTCCGGCCGAACGGAAGGAGATATCTGCTCAAAACATTCTGTGCAGGTGCAGACAGTGGCACCCGACATGCCTGCGTTGTCGTTTTCCGCCGGGCACTCTTTGAGCCGGAGCAGCACGCAGAAACACCTACATTGAAGATAAGCGCCTTTTGCGATTGACCGCGACAAACATAGAAGATGCACAATCTTCTTTCAATTACGGCCGAACGGAAGGAGATATCTGCTCAAAACTTTCTGTGCAGGTGCAGACAGTGGCACCCGACATGCCTGCGTTGTCGTTTTCCGCCGGGCACTCTTTGGGCCGGCGCAGCACGCAGAAACACCTAGATTGAAGATAAGCGCCTTTTTGTTATTGACCGCGACCTACATTGAAGATGCACAATCTTCTTTCAATTCCGGCCGAACGGAAGGAGATATCTGCTCAAAACTTTCTGTGCAGGTGCAGACAGTGGCACTCGACAAGCCTGCGTTGTCGTTTTCCGCCGGGCACTCTTTGGGCCGGCGCAGCACGCAGAAACACCTAGATTGAAGATAAGCGCCTTTTGCCATTGACCGCGACGAACATAGAAGATGCACAAACGTCTTGCAATTCCGGCCGAATGGAAGGAGATATCTGCTCAAAACTTTCTGTGCAGGTGCAGACAGTGGCACCCGACATGCCTGCGTTGTCGTTTTCCGCCGGGCACTCTTTGGGCCGGAGCAGCACGCAGAAACACCTAGATTGAAGATAAGCTCCTTTTGTCATTGACCGCGACGAACATAGAAGATGCACAAACTTCTTGCAATTCCGGCCGAATGGAAGGAGATATCTGCTCAAAACTTTCTGTGCAGGTGTAGACAGTGGCACCCGACATGCCTGCGTTGTCGTTTTCCGCCGGGCACTCTTTGGGCCGGCGCAGCACGCAGAAACACCTAGATTGAAGATAAGCGCCTTTTTGTCTTTGACCGCGACCTACATTGAAGATGCACAATCTTCTTTCAATTCCGGCCGAACGGAAGAAGATATCTGCTCAAAACATTCTGTGCAGGTGCAGACAGTGGCACCCGACATGCCTGCGTTGTCGTTTTCGGCCGGGCAGTCTTTGGGCCGGCGCAGAATGCAGAAACACCTAGATTGAAGATAAGCGCCTTTTTGTCATTGACCGCGACCTACATTGAAGATGCACAAACTTCTTTCAATTCCGGCCGAACGGAAGGAGATATCTGCTCAAAACTTTCTGTGCAGGTGCAGACAGTGGCACTCGACATGCCTGCGTTGTCGTTTTCCGCCGGGCACTCTTTGGGCCGGCGCAGCACGCAGAAACACCTAGATTGAAGATAAGCGCCTTTTGCCATTGACCGCAACGAAAATAGAAGATGCACAAACGTCTTGCAATTCCGGCCGAATGGAAGGAGATATCTGCTCAAAACTTTCTGTGCAGGTGCAGATAGTGGCACCCGACATGCCTGCGTTGTCGTTTTCCGCCGGGCACTCTTTGGGCCGGCGCAGCACGCAGAAACACCTAGATTGCAGGTAAGGGCTTTTTGACATTGACCGCGACCAATATTGAAGATGCACAAACGTCTTGCAATTCTGGCCGAACGAAAGAAGATATCTGCTCAAACCTTTCTGTGCAGGTGCAGACAGTGGCACCCGACATGGCTGCGTTGTCGTTTTCCGCCGGGCAGTCTTGGGGCCGGCGCAGCACGCAGAAACACCTAGATTGAAGATAAGCGCCTTTTTGTCATTGACCGCGACCTACATTGAAGATGCACAATCTTCTTTCAATTCCGGCCGAACGGAAGGAGATATCTGCTCAAAACTTTCTGTGCAGGTGCAGACAGTGGCACTCGACATGCCTGCGTTGTCGTTTTCCGCCGGGCACTCTTTGGGCCGGCGCAGCACGCAGAAACACCTAGATTGAAGATAAGCGCCTTTTGCCATTGACCGCGACGAACATAGAAGATGCACAAACGTCTTGCAATTCCGGCCGAATGGAAGGAGATATCTGCTCAAAACTTTCTGTGCAGGTGTAGACAGTGGCACCCGACATGCCTGCGTTGTCGTTTTCCGCCGGGCACTCTTTGGGCCGGCGCAGCACGCAGAAACACCTAGATTGAAGATAAGCGCCTTTTTGTCATTGACCGCGACCTACATTGAAGATGCACAATCTTCTTTCAATTCCGGCCGAACGGAAGGAGATATCTGCTCAAAACTTTCTGTGCAGGTGCAGACAGTGGCACCCGACATGCCTGCGTTGTCGTTTTCCGCCGGGCACTCTTTGGGCCGGCGCAGCACGCAGAAACACCTAGATTGAAGATAAGCGCCTTTTTGTTATTGACCGCGACCTACATTGAAGATGCACAATCTTCTTTCAATTCCGGCCGAACGGAAGGAGATATCTGCTCAAAACTTTCTGTGCAGGTGCAGACAGTGGCACTCGACATGCCTGCGTTGTCGTTTTCCGCCGGGCACTCTTTGGGCCGGCGCAGCACGCAGAAACACCTAGATTGAAGATAAGCGCCTTTTGCCATTGACCGCGACGAACATAGAAGATGCACAAACGTCTTGCAATTCCGGCCGAATGGAAGGAGATATCTGCTCAAAACTTTCTGTGCAGGTGCAGACAGTGGCACCCGACATGCCTGCGTTGTCGTTTTCCGCCGGGCACTCTTTGGGCCGGAGCAGCACGCAGAAACACCTAGATTGAAGATAAGCGCCTTTTGCCATTGACCGCGACGAACATAGAAGATGCACAAACGTCTTGCAATTCCGGCCGAATGGAAGGAGATATCTGCTCAAACCTTTCTGTGCAGGTGCAGACAGTGGCACCCGACATGCCTGCGTTGTCGTTTTCCGCCGGGCACTCTTTGGGCCGGAGCAGCACGCAGAAACACCTAGATTGAAGATAAGCTCCTTTTGTCATTGACCGCGACGAACATAGAAGATGCACAAACTTCTTGCAATTCCGGCCGAATGGAAGGAGATATCTGCTCAAAACTTTCTGTGCAGGTGTAGACAGTGGCACCCGACATGCCTGCGTTGTCGTTTTCCGCCGGGCATTCTTTGGGCCGGCGCAGCACGCAGAAACACCTAGATTGAAGATAAGCGCCTTTTTGTCATTGACCGCGACCTACATTGAAGATGCACAATCTTCTTTCAATTACGGCCGAACGGAAGGAGATATTTGCTCAAAACATTCTGTGCAGGTGCAGACAGTGGCACCCGACATGCCTGCGTTGTCGTTTTCCGCCGGGCAGTCTTTGGGCCGGCGCAGCACGCAGAAACACCTAGATTGAAGATAAGCGCCTTTTTGTCATTGACCGCGACCTACATTGAAGATGCACAATCTTCTTTCAATTCCGGCCGAACGGAAGGAGATATCTGCTCAAAACTTTCTGTGCAGGTGCAGACAGTGGCACTCGACATGCCTGCGTTGTCGTTTTCCGCCGGGCACTCTTTGGGCCGGCGCAGCACGCAGAAACACCTAGATTGAAGATAAGCGCCTTTTGCCATTGACCGCGACGAAAATAGAAGACGCACAAACGTCTTGCAATTCCGGCCGAATGGAAGGAGATATCTGCTCAAAACTTTCTGTGCAGGTGCAGACAGTGGCACCCGACATGCCTGCGTTGTCGTTTTCCGCCGGGCACTCTTTGGGCCGGAGCAGCACGCAGAAACACCTAGATTGAAGATAAGTGCCTTTTTGTCATTGACCGCGACCTACATTGCAGATGCACAAACGTCTTGCAATTCCGGCCGAACGAAAGAAGATATCTGCTCAAAACATACTGTGCAGGTGCAGACAGTGGCACCCGACATGCCTGCGTTGTCGTTTTCCGCCGGGCACTCTTTGGGCCGGCGCAGCACGCAGAAACACCTAGATTTAAGATAAGCGCCTTTTTGTCATTGACCGCGACCTACATTGAAGATGCACAATCTTCTTTCAATTCCGGCCGAACAGAAGGAGATATCTGCTCAAAACTTTCTGTGCAGGTGCAGACAGTGGCACCCGACATGCCTGCGTTGTCGTTTTCCGCCGGGCACTCTTTGGGCCGGAGCAGCACGCAGAAACACCTAGATTGAAGATAAGCTCCTTTTGTCATTGACCGCGACGAACATAGAAGATGCACAAACTTCTTGCAATTCCGGCCGAATGGAAGGAGATATCTGCTCAAAACATTCTGTGCAGGTGCAGACAGTGGCACTCGACATGCCTGCGTTGTCGTTTTCCGCCGGGCACTCTTTGGGCCGGCGCAGCACGCAGAAACACCTAGATTGAAGATAAGCGCCTTTTGCCATTGACCGCGACGAAAATAGAAGATGCACAAACGTCTTGCAATTCCGGCCGAATGGAAGGAGATATCTGCTCAAAACTTTCTGTGCAGGTGCAGACAGTGGCACCCGACATGACTGCGTTGTCGTTTTCCGCCGGGCACTCTTTGGGCCGGAGCAGCACGCAGAAACACCTAGATTGAAGATAAGCGCCTTTTTGTCATTGACCGCGACCTACATTGCAGATGCACAAACGTCTTGCAATTCCGGCCGAACTAAAGAAGATATCTGCTCAAAACATACTGTGCAGGTGCAGACAGTGGCACCCGACATTCCTGCGTTGTCGTTTTCCGCCGGGCACTCTTTGGGCCGGCGCAGCACGCAGAAACACCTAGATTGAAGATAAGCGCCTTTTTGTCATTGACCGCGACCTACATTGAAGATGCACAATCTTCTTTCAATTCCGGCCGAACGGAAGGAGATATCTGCTCAAAACATTCTGTGCAGGTGCAGACAGTGGCACCCGACATGCCTGCGTTGTCGTTTTCCGCCGGGCACTCTTTGAGCCGGAGCAGCACGCAGAAACACCTACATTGAAGATAAGCGCCTTTTGCCATTGACCGTGACAAACATAGAAGATGCACAATCTTCTTTCAATTACGGCCGAACGGAAGGAGATATCTGCTCAAAACTTTCTGTGCAGGTGCAGACAGTGGCACCCGACATGCCTGCGTTGTCGTTTTCCGCCGGGCACTCTTTGGGCCGGCGCAGCACGCAGAAACACCTAGATTGAAGATAAGCGCCTTTTTGTCATTGACTGCGACCTACATTGAAGATGCACAATCTTCTTTCAATTCCGGCCGAACGGAAGGAGATATTTGCTCAAAACATTCTGTGCAGGTGCAGACAGTGGCACCCGACATGCCTGCGTTGTCGTTTTCCGCCGGGCAGTCTTTGGGCCGGCGCAGCACGCAGAAACACCTAGATTGAAGATAAGCGCCTTTTTGTCATTGACCGCGACCTACATTGAAGATGCACAATCTTCTTTCAATTCCGGCCGAACGGAAGGAGATATCTGCTCAAAACTTTCTGTGCAGGTGCAGACAGTGGCACTCGACATGCCTGCGTTGTCGTTTTCCGCCGGGCACTCTTTGGGCCGGCGCAGCACGCAGAAACACCTAGATTGAAGATAAGCGCCTTTTGCCATTGACCGCGACGAAAATAGAAGATGCACAAACGTCTTGCAATTCCGGCCGAATGGAAGGAGATATCTGCTCAAAACTTTCTGTGCAGGTGCAGACAGTGGCACCCGACATGCCTGCGTTGTCGTTTTCCGCCGGGCACTCTTTGGGCCGGAGCAGCACGCAGAAACACCTAGATTGAAGATAAGCGCCTTTTTGTCATTGACCGCGACCTACATTGCAGATGCACAAACGTCTTGCAATTCCGGCCGAACGAAAGAAGATATCTGCTCAAAACATACTGTGCAGGTGCAGACAGTGGCACCCGACATGCCTGCGTTGTCGTTTTCCGCCGGGCACTCTTTGGGCCGGCGCAGCACGCAGAAACACCTAGATTGCAGGTAAGGGCTTTTTGACATTGACCGCGACCAATATTGAAGATGCACAAACGTCTTGCAATTCTGGCCGAACGAAAGAAGATATCTGCTCAAACCTTTCTGTGCAGGTGCAGACAGTGGCACCCGACATGGCTGCGTTGTCGTTTTCCGCCGGACAGTCTTGGGGCCGGCGCAGCACGCAGAAACACCTAGATTGAAGATAAGCGCCTTTTTGTCATTGACCTCGACCTACATTGAAGATGCACAATCTTCTTTCAATTCCGGCCGAACGGAAGGAGATATCTGCTCAAAACTTTCTGTGCAGGTGCAGACAGTGGCACTCGACATGCCTGCGTTGTCGTTTTCCGCCGGGCACTCTTTGGGCCGGCGCAGCACGCAGAAACACCTAGATTGAAGATAAGCGCCTTTTGCCATTGACCGCGACGAACATAGAAGATGCACAAACGTCTTACAATTCCGGCCGAATGGAAGGAGATATCTGCTCAAACCTTTCTGTGCAGATGCAGACAGTGGCACCCGACATGCCTGCATTGTCGTTTTCAGCCGGGCACTCTTTGGGCCGGCGCAGCACGCAGAAACACCTAGATTGCAGATAAGGGCTTTTTGACATTGACCGCGACCAATATTGAAGATGCACGAACGTCTTGCAATTCCGGCCGAACGAAAGAAGATATCTGCTTAAAACTTTCTGTGCAGGTGCAGACAGTGGCACCCGACATGCCTGCGTTGTCGTTTTCCGCCGGGCACTCTTTGGGCCGGAGCAGCACGCAGAAACACCTAGATTGAAGATAAGCTCCTTTTGTCATTGACCGCGACGAACATAGAAGATGCACAAACTTCTTGCAATTCCGGCCGAATGGAAGGAGATATCTGCTCAAAACTTTCTGTGCAGGTGCAGACAGTGGCACCCGACATGCCTGCGTTGTCGTTTTCCGCCGGGCACTCTTTGGGCCGGCGCAGCACGCAGAAACACCTAGATTGAAGATAAGCGCCTTTTTGTCATTGACCGCGACCTACATTGAAGATGCACAATCTTCTTTCAATTCCGGCCGAACGGAAGGAGATATTTGCTCAAAACATTCTGTGCACGTGCAGACAGTGGCACCCGACATGCCTGCGTTGTCGTTTTCCGCCGGGCAGTCTTTGGGCCGGCGCAGCACGCAGAAACACCTAGATTGAAGATAAGCGCCTTTTTGTCATTGACCGCGACCTACATTGAAGATGCACAATCTTCTTTCAATTCCGGCCGAACGGAAGGAGATATCTGCTCAAAACTTTCTGTGCAGGTGCAGACAGTGGCACTCGACATGCCTGCGTTGTCGTTTTCCGCCGGGCACTCTTTGGGCCGGCGCAGCACGCAGAAACACCTAGATTGAAGATAAGCGCCTTTTGCCATTGACCGCGACGAAAATAGAAGATGCACAAACGTCTTGCAATTCCGGCCGAATGGAAGGAGATATCTGCTCAAAACTTTCTGTGCAGGTGCAGACAGTGGCACCCGACATGCCTGCGTTGTCGTTTTCCGCCGGGCACTCTTTGGGCCGGAGCAGCACGCAGAAACACCTAGATTGAAGATAAGCGCCTTTTTGTCATTGACCGCGACCTACATTGCAGATGCACAAACGTCTTGCAATTCCGGCCGAACGAAAGAAGATATCTGCTCAAAACATACTGTGCAGGTGCAGACAGTGGCACCCGACATGCCTGCGTTGTCGTTTTCCGCCGGGCACTCTTTGGGCCGGCGCAGCACGCAGAAACACCTAGATTGCAGGTAAGGGCTTTTTGACATTGACCGCGACCAATATTGAAGATGCACAAACGTCTTGCAATTCTGGCCGAACGAAAGAAGATATCTGCTCAAACCTTTCTGTGCAGGTGCAGACAGTGGCACCCGACATGGCTGCGTTGTCGTTTTCCGCCGGGCAGTCTTGGGGCCGGCGCAGCACGCAGAAACACCTAGATTGAAGATAAGCGCCTTTTTGTCATTGACCGCGACCTACATTGAAGATGCACAATCTTCTTTCAATTCCGGCCGAACGGAAGGAGATATCTGCTCAAAACTTTCTGTGCAGGTGCAGACAGTGGCACTCGACATGCCTGCGTTGTCGTTTTCCGCCGGGCACTCTTTGGGCCGGCGCAGCACGCAGAAACACCTAGATTGAAGATAAGCGCCTTTTGCCATTGACCGCGACGAACATAGAAGATGCACAAACGTCTTGCAATTCCGGCCGAATGGAAGGAGATATCTGCTCAAAACTTTCTGTGCAGGTGCAGACAGTGGCACCCGACATGCCTGCGTTGTCGTTTTCCGCCGGGCACTCTTTGGGCCGGAGCAGCACGCAGAAACACCTAGATTGAAGATAAGCGCCTTTTGCCATTGACCGCGACGAACATAGAAGATGCACAAACGTCTTGCAATTCCGGCCGAATGGAAGGTGATATCTGCTCAAACCTTTCTGTGCAGGTGCAGACAGTGGCACCCGACATGCCTGCATTGTCGTTTTCAGCCGGGCACTCTTTGGGCCGGCGCAGCACGCAGAAACACCTAGATTGCAGATAAGGGCTTTTTGACATTGACCGCGACCAATATTGAAGATGCACGAACGTCTTGCAATTCCGGCCGAACGAAAGAAGATATCTGCTTAAAACTTTCTGTGCAGGTGCAGACAGTGGCACCCGACATGCCTGCGTTGTCGTTTTCCGCCGGGCACTCTTTGGGCCGGCGCAGCACGCAGAAACACCTAGATTGCAGGTAAGGGCTTTTTGACATTGACCGCGACCAATATTGAAGATGCACAAACGTCTTGCAATTCTGGCCGAACGAAAGAAGATATCTGCTCAAACCTTTCTGTGCAGGTGCAGACAGTGGCACCCGACATGGCTGCGTTGTCGTTTTCCGCCGGGCAGTCTTGGGGCCGGCGCAGCACGCAGAAACACCTAGATTGAAGATAAGCGCCTTTTTGTCATTGACCGCGACCTACATTGAAGATGCACAATCTTCTTTCAATTCCGGCCGAACGGAAGGAGATATCTGCTCAAAACTTTCTGTGCAGGTGCAGACAGTGGCACTCGACATGCCTGCGTTGTCGTTTTCCGCCGGGCACTCTTTGGGCCGGAGCAGCACGCAGAAACACCTAGATTGAAGATAAGCGCCTTTTGCCATTGACCGCGACGAACATAGAAGATGCACAAACGTCTTGCAATTCCGGCCGAATGGAAGGTGATATCTGCTCAAACCTTTCTGTGCAGGTGCAGACAGTGGCACCCGACATGCCTGCATTGTCGTTTTCAGCCGGGCACTCTTTGGGCCGGCGCAGCACGCAGAAACACCTAGATTGCAGATAAGGGCTTTTTGACATTGACCGCGACCAATATTGAAGATGCACGAACGTCTTGCAATTCCGGCCGAACGAAAGAAGATATCTGCTTAAAACTTTCTGTGCAGGTGCAGACAGTGGCACCCGACATGCCTGCGTTGTCGTTTTCCGCCGGGCACTCTTTGGGCCGGAGCAGCACGCAGAAACACCTAGATTGAAGATAAGCTCCTTTTGTCATTGACCGCGACGAACATAGAAGATGCACAAACTTCTTGCAATTCCGGCCGAATGGAAGGAGATATCTGCTCAAAACTTTCTGTGCAGGTGTAGACAGTGGCACCCGACATGCCTGCGTTGTCGTTTTCCGCCGGGCACTCTTTGGGCCGGCGCAGCACGCAGAAACACCTAGATTGAAGATAAGCGCATTTTTGTCATTGTCCGCGACCTACATTGAAGATGCACAATCTTCTTTCAATTCCGGCTGAACGGAAGGAGATATCTGCTCAAAACTTTCTGTGCAGATGCAGACAGTGGCACCCGACATGCCTGCGTTGTCGTTTTCCGCCGGGCACTCTTTGGGCCGGCGCAGCACGCAGAAACACCTAGATTGAAGATAAGCGCCTTTTGCCATTGACCGCGACGAATATAGAAGATGCACAAACGTCTTGCAATTCCGGCCGAATGGAAGGAGATATCTGCTCAAAACTTTCTGTGCAGGTGCAGACAGTGGCACTCGACATGCCTGCGTTGTCGTTTTCCGCCGGGC
Organism: Hyla sarda; assembly: GCF_029499605.1. Lineage (NCBI taxonomy): Eukaryota > Metazoa > Chordata > Amphibia > Anura > Hylidae > Hyla > Hyla sarda. The sequence continues at coordinate 99,468 of NW_026610848.1, read as the reverse complement.
ACTCTTTGGGCCGGCGCAGCACGCAGAAACACCTAGATTGAAGATAAGCGCCTTTTTGTCATTGACCGCGACCTACATTGCAGATGCACAAACGTCTTGCAATTCCGGCCGAACGAAAGAAGATATCTGCTCAAAACATACTGTGCAGGTGCAGACAGTGGCACCCGACATGCCTGCGTTGTCGTTTTCCGCCGGGCACTCTTTGGGCCGGCGCAGCACGCAGAAACACCTAGATTGAAGATAAGCGCCTTTTTGTCATTGACCGCGACCTACATTGAAGATGCACAATCTTCTTTCAATTCCGGCCGAACGGAAGGAGATATCTGCTCAAAACATTCTGTGCAGGTGCAGACAGTGGCACCCGACATGCCTGCGTTGTCGTTTTCCGCCGGGCACTCTTTGAGCCGGAGCAGCACGCAGAAACACCTACATTGAAGATAAGCGCCTTTTGCGATTGACCGCGACAAACATAGAAGATGCACAATCTTCTTTCAATTACGGCCGAACGGAAGGAGATATCTGCTCAAAACTTTCTGTGCAGGTGCAGACAGTGGCACCCGACATGACTGCGTTGTCGTTTTCCGCCGGGCACTCTTTGGGCCGGCGCAGCACGCAGAAACACCTAGATTGAAGATAAGCGCCTTTTTGTTATTGACCGCGACCTACATTGAAGATGCACAATCTTCTTTCAATTCCGGCCGAACGGAAGGAGATATCTGCTCAAAACTTTCTGTGCAGGTGCAGACAGTGGCACTCGACATGCCTGCGTTGTCGTTTTCCGCCGGGCACTCTTTGGGCCGGCGCAGCACGCAGAAACACCTAGATTGAAGATAAGCGCCTTTTGCCATTGACCGCGACGAACATAGAAGATGCACAAACGTCTTGCAATTCCGGCCGAATGGAAGGAGATATCTGCTCAAAACTTTCTGTGCAGGTGCAGACAGTGGCACCCGACATGCCTGCGTTGTCGTTTTCCGCCGGGCACTCTTTGGGCCGGAGCAGCACGCAGAAACACCTAGATTGAAGATAAGCTCCTTTTGTCATTGACCGCGACGAACATAGAAGATGCACAAACGTCTTGCAATTCCGGCCGAATGGAAGGAGATATCTGCTCAAAACTTTCTGTGCAGGTGTAGACAGTGGCACCCGACATGCCTGCGTTGTCGTTTTCCGCCGGGCACTCTTTGGGCCGGCGCAGCACGCAGAAACACCTAGATTGAAGATAAGCGCCTTTTTGTCTTTGACCGCGACCTACATTGAAGATGCACAATCTTCTTTCAATTCCGGCCGAACGGAAGAAGATATCTGCTCAAAACATTCTGTGCAGGTGCAGACAGTGGCACCCGACATGCCTGCGTTGTCGTTTTCGGCCGGGCAGTCTTTGGGCCGGCGCAGAATGCAGAAACACCTAGATTGAAGATAAGCGCCTTTTTGTCATTGACCGCGACCTACATTGAAGATGCACAAACTTCTTTCAATTCCGGCCGAACGGAAGGAGATATCTGCTCAAAACTTTCTCTGCAGGTGCAGACAGTGGCACTCGACATGCCTGCGTTGTCGTTTTCCGCCGGGCACTCTTTGGGCCGGCGCAGCACGCAGAAACACCTAGATTGAAGATAAGCGCCTTTTGCCATTGACCGCAACGAAAATAGAAGATGCACAAACGTCTTGCAATTCCGGCCGAATGGAAGGAGATATCTGCTCAAAACTTTCTGTGCAGGTGCAGACAGTGGCACCCGACATGCCTGCGTTGTCGTTTTCCGCCGGGCACTCTTTGGGCCGGAGCAGCACGCAGAAACACCTAGATTGAAGATAAGCGCCTTTTGCCATTGACCGCGACCTACATTGCAGATGCACAAACGTCTTGCAATTCCGGCCGAACGAAAGAAGATATCTGCTCAAAACATACTGTGCAGGTGCAGACAGTGGCACCCGACATGCGTGCGTTGTCGTTTTCCGCCGGGCACTCTTTGGGCCGGCGCAGCACGCAGAAACACCTAGAATGAAGATAAGCGCCTTTTTGTCATTGTCCGCGACCTACATTGAAGATGCACAATCTTCTTTCAATTCCGGCCGAACGGAAGGAGATATCTGCTCAAAACTTTCTGTGCAGGTGCAGACAGTGGCACCCGACATGCCTGCGTTGTCGTTTTCCGCCGGGCACTCTTTGGGCCGGAGCAGCATGCAGAAACACCTAGATTGAAGATAAGCGCCTTTTTGTCATTGACCGCGACCTACATTGCAGATGCACAAACGTCTTGCAATTCCGGCCGAACGAAAGAAGATATCTGCTCAAAACATACTGTGCAGGTGCAGACAGTGGCACCCGACATGCCTGCGTTGTCGTTTTCCGCCGGGCACTCTTTGGGCCGGCGCAGCACGCAGAAACACCTAGATTGAAGATAAGCGCCTTTTTGTCATTGACCGCGACCTACATTGAAGATGCACAATCTTCTTTCAATTCCGGCCGAACGGAAGGAGATATCTGCTCAAAACTTTCTGTGCAGGTGCAGACAGTGGCACCCGACATGCCTGCGTTGTCGTTTTCCGCCGGGCACTCTTTGGGCCGGCGCAGCACGCAGAAACACCTAGATTGAAGATAAGCGCCTTTTGCCATTGACCGCGACGAACATAGAAGATGCACAAACGTCTTGCAATTCCGGCCGAATGGAAGGAGATATCTGCTCAAAACTTTCTGTGCAGGTGTAGACAGTGGCACCCGACATGCCTGCGTTGTCGTTTTCCGCCGGGCACTCTTTGGGCCGGCGCAGCACGCAGAAACACCTAGATTGAAGATAAGCGCCTTTTTGTCATTGACCGCGACCTACATTGAAGATGCACAATCTTCTTTCAATTCCGGCCGAACGGAAGGAGATATCTGCTCAAAACATTCTGTGCAGGTGCAGACAGTGGCACCCGACATGCCTGCGTTGTCGTTTTCCGCCGGGCACTCTTTGAGCCGGAGCAGCACGCAGAAACACCTACATTGAAGATAAGCGCCTTTTGCCATTGACCGCGACAAACATAGAAGATGCACAATCTTCTTTCAATTACGGCCGAACGGAAGGAGATATCTGCTCAAAACTTTCTGTGCAGGTGCAGACAGTGGCACCCGACATGCCTGCGTTGTCGTTTTCCGCCGGGCACTCTTTGGGCCGGAGCAGCACGCAGAAACACCTAGATTGAAGATAAGCGCCTTTTGCCATTGACCGCGACGAACATAGAAGATGCACAAACGTCTTGCAATTCCGGCCGAATGGAAGGAGATATCTGCTCAAACCTTTCTGTGCAGGTGCAGACAGTGGCACCCGACATGCCTGCGTTGTCGTTTTCCGCCGGGCACTCTTTGGGCCGGAGCAGCACGCAGAAACACCTAGATTGAAGATAAGCTCCTTTTGTCATTGACCGCGACGAACATAGAAGATGCACAAACTTCTTGCAATTCCGGCCGAATGGAAGGAGATATCTGCTCAAAACTTTCTGTGCAGGTGTAGACAGTGGCACCCGACATGCCTGCGTTGTCGTTTTCCGCCGGGCATTCTTTGGGCCGGCGCAGCACGCAGAAACACCTAGATTGAAGATAAGCGCCTTTTTGTCATTGACCGCGACCTACATTGAAGATGCACAATCTTCTTTCAATTACGGCCGAACGGAAGGAGATATTTGCTCAAAACATTCTGTGCAGGTGCAGACAGTGGCACCCGACATGCCTGCGTTGTCCTTTTCCGCCGGGCAGTCTTTGGGCCGGCGCAGCACGCAGAAACACCTAGATTGAAGATAAGCGCCTTTTTGTCATTGACCGCGACCTACATTGAAGATGCACAATCTTCTTTCAATTCCGGCCGAACGGAAGGAGATATCTGCTCAAAACTTTCTGTGCAGGTGCAGACAGTGGCACTCGACATGCCTGCGTTGTCGTTTTCCGCCGGGCACTCTTTGGGCCGGCGCAGCACGCAGAAACACCTAGATTGAAGATAAGCGCCTTTTGCCATTGACCGCGACGAAAATAGAAGACGCACAAACGTCTTGCAATTCCGGCCGAATGGAAGGAGATATCTGCTCAAAACTTTCTGTGCAGGTGCAGACAGTGGCACCCGACATGCCTGCGTTGTCGTTTTCCGCCGGGCACTCTTTGGGCCGGAGCAGCACGCAGAAACACCTAGATTGAAGATAAGCGCTTTTTTGTCATTGACCGCGACCTACATTGCAGATGCACAAACGTCTTGCAATTCCGGCCGAACGAAAGAAGATATCTGCTCAAAACATACTGTGCAGGTGCAGACAGTGGCACCCGACATGCCTGCGTTGTCGTTTTCCGCCGGGCACTCTTTGGGCCGGCGCAGCACGCAGAAACACCTAGATTGAAGATAAGCTCCTTTTGTCATTGACCGCGACGAACATAGAAGATGCACAAACTTCTTGCAATTCCGGCCGAATGGAAGGAGATATCTGCTCAAAACATTCTGTGCAGGTGCAGACAGTGGCACTCGACATGCCTGCGTTGTCGTTTTCCGCCGGGCACTCTTTGGGCCGGCGCAGCACGCAGAAACACCTAGATTGAAGATAAGCGCCTTTTGCCATTGACCGCGACGAAAATAGAAGATGCACAAACGTCTTGCAATTCCGGCCGAATGGAAGGAGATATCTGCTCAAAACTTTCTGTGCAGGTGCAGACAGTGGCACCCGACATGCCTGCGTTGTCGTTTTCCGCCGGGCACTCTTTGGGCCGGAGCAGCACGCAGAAACACCTAGATTGAAGATAAGCGCCTTTTTGTCATTGACCGCGACCTACATTGCAGATGCACAAACGTCTTGCAATTCCGGCCGAACGAAAGAAGATATCTGCTCAAAACATACTGTGCAGGTGCAGACAGTGGCACCCGACATGCCTGCGTTGTCGTTTTCCGCCGGGCACTCTTTGGGCCGGCGCAGCACGCAGAAACACCTAGATTGAAGATAAGCGCCTTTTTGTCATTGACCGCGACCTACATTGAAGATGCACAATCTTCTTTCAATTCCGGCCGAACGGAAGGAGATATCTGCTCAAAACATTCTGTGCAGGTGCAGACAGTGGCACCCGACATGCCTGCGTTGTCGTTTTCCGCCGGGCACTCTTTGAGCCGGAGCAGCACGCAGAAACACCTACATTGAAGATAAGCGCCTTTTGCCATTGACCGTGACAAACATAGAAGATGCACAATCTTCTTTCAATTACGGCCGAACGGAAGGAGATATCTGCTCAAAACTTTCTGTGCAGGTGCAGACAGTGGCACCCGACATGCCTGCGTTGTCGTTTTCCGCCGGGCACTCTTTGGGCCGGCGCAGCACGCAGAAACACCTAGATTGAAGATAAGCGCCTTTTTGTTATTGACCGCGACCTACATTGAAGATGCACAATCTTCTTTCAATTCCGGCCGAACGGAAGGAGATATCTGCTCAAAACTTTCTGTGCAGGTGCAGACAGTGGCACTCGACATGCCTGCGTTGTCGTTTTCCGCCGGGCACTCTTTGGGCCGGCGCAGCACGCAGAAACACCTAGATTGAAGATAAGCGCCTTTTGCCATTGACCGCGACGAACATAGAAGATGCACAAACGTCTTGCAATTCCGGCCGAATGGAAGGAGATATCTGCTCAAAACTTTCTGTGCAGGTGCAGACAGTGGCACCCGACATGCCTGCGTTGTCGTTTTCCGCCGGGCACTCTTTGGGCCGGAGCAGCACGCAGAAACACCTAGATTGAAGATAAGCTCCTTTTGTCATTGACCGCGACGAACATAGAAGATGCACAAACTTCTTGCAATTCCGGCCGAATGGAAGGAGATATCTGCTCAAAACTTTCTGTGCAGGTGTAGACAGTGGCACCCGACATGCCTGCGTTGTCGTTTTCCGCCGGGCACTCTTTGGGCCGGCGCAGCACGCAGAAACACCTAGATTGAAGATAAGCGCCTTTTTGTCATTGACCGCGACCTACATTGCAGATGCACAAAACGTCTTGCAATTCCGGCCGAACGAAAGAAGATATCTGCTCAAAACATACTGTGCAGGTGCAGACAGTGGCACCCGACATGCCTGCGTTGTCGTTTTCCGCCGGGCACTCTTTGGGCCGGCGCAGCACGCAGAAACACCTAGATTGAAGATAAGCGCCTTTTTGTCATTGACCGCGACCTACATTGAAGATGCACAATCTTCTTTCAATTCCGGCCGAACGGAAGGAGATATCTGCTCAAAACATTCTGTGCAGGTGCAGACACTGGCACCCGACATGCCTGCGTTGTCGTTTTCCGCCGGGCACTCTTTGAGCCGGAGCAGCACGCAGAAACACCTTCATTGAAGATAAGCGCCTTTTGCGATTGACCGCGACAAACATAGAAGATGCACAATCTTCTTTCAATTACGGCCGAACGGAAGGAGATATCTGCTCAAAACTTTCTGTGCAGGTGCAGACAGTGGCACCCGACATGCCTGCGTTGTCGTTTTCCGCCGGGCACTCTTTGGGCCGGCGCAGCACGCAGAAACACCTAGATTGAAGATAAGCGCCTTTTTGTTATTGACCGCGACCTACATTGAAGATGCACAATCTTCTTTCAATTCCGGCCGAACGGAAGGAGATATCTGCTCAAAACTTTCTGTGCAGGTGCAGACAGTGGCACTCGACATGCCTGCGTTGTCGTTTTCCGCCGGGCACTCTTTGGGCCGGCGCAGCACGCAGAAACACCTAGATTGAAGATAAGCGCCTTTTGCCATTGACCGCGACGAACATAGAAGATGCACAAACGTCTTGCAATTCCGGCCGAATGGAAGGAGATATCTGCTCAAAACTTTCTGTGCAGGTGCAGACAGTGGCACCCGACATGCCTGCGTTGTCGTTTTCCGCCGGGCACTCTTTGGGCCGGAGCAGCACGCAGAAACACCTAGATTGAAGATAAGCTCCTTTTGTCATTGACCGCGACGAACATAGAAGATGCACAAACTTCTTGCAATTCCGGCCGAATGGAAGGAGATATCTGCTCAAAACTTTCTGTGCAGGTGTAGACAGTGGCACCCGACATGCCTGCGTTGTCGTTTTCCGCCGGGCACTCTTTGGGCCGGCGCAGCACGCAGAAACACCTAGATTGAAGATAAGCGCCTTTTTGTCATTGACCGCGACCTACATTGAAGATGCACAATCTTCTTTCAATTCCGGCCGAACGGAAGGAGATATCTGCTCAAAACTTTCTGTGCAGGTGCAGACAGTGGCACCCGACATGCCTGCGTTGTCGTTTTCCGCCGGGCACTCTTTGGGCCGGAGCAGCACGCAGAAACACCTAGATTGAAGATAAGCTCCTTTTGTCATTGACCGCGACGAACATAGAAGATGCACAAACTTCTTGCAATTCCGGCCGAATGGAAGGAGATATCTGCTCAAAACATTCTGTGCAGGTGCAGACAGTGGCACTCGACATGCCTGCGTTGTCGTTTTCCGCCGGGCACTCTTTGGGCCGGCGCAGCACGCAGAAACACCTAGATTGAAGATAAGCGCCTTTTGCCATTGACCGCGACGAAAATAGAAGATGCACAAACGTCTTGCAATTCCGGCCCAATGGAAGGAGATATCTGCTCAAAACTTTCTGTGCAGGTGCAGACAGTGGCACCCGACATGCCTGCGTTGTCGTTTTCCGCCGGGCACTCTTTGGGCCGGAGCAGCACGCAGAAACACCTAGATTGAAGATAAGCGCCTTTTTGTCATTGACCGCGACCTACATTGCAGATGCACAAACGTCTTGCAATTCCGGCCGAACGAAAGAAGATATCTGCTCAAAACATACTGTGCAGGTGCAGACAGTGGCACCCGACATGCCTGCGTTGTCGATTTCCGCCGGGCACTCTTTGGGCCGGCGCAGCACGCAGAAACACCTAGATTGAAGATAAGCGCCTTTTTGTCATTGACCGCGACCTACATTGAAGATGCACAATCTTCTTTCAATTCCGGCCGAACGGAAGGAGATATCTGCTCAAAACATTCTGTGCAGGTGCAGACAGTGGCACCCGACATGCCTGCGTTGTCGTTTTCCGCCGGGCACTCTTTGAGCCGGAGCAGCACGCAGAAACACCTACATTGAAGATAAGCGCCTTTTGCGATTGACCGCGACAAACATAGAAGATGCACAATCTTCTTTCAATTACGGCCGAACGGAAGGAGATATCTGCTCAAAACTTTCTGTGCAGGTGCAGACAGTGGCACCCGACATGACTGCGTTGTCGTTTTCCGCCGGGCACTCTTTGGGCCGGCGCAGCACGCAGAAACACCTAGATTGAAGATAAGCGCCTTTTTGTTATTGACCGCGACCTACATTGAAGATGCACAATCTTCTTTCAATTCCGGCCGAACGGAAGGAGATATCTGCTCAAAACTTTCTGTGCAGGTGCAGACAGTGGCACTCGACATGCCTGCGTTGTCGTTTTCCGCCGGGCACTCTTTGGGCCGGCGCAGCACGCAGAAACACCTAGATTGAAGATAAGCGCCTTTTGCCATTGACCGCGACGAACATAGAAGATGCACAAACGTCTTGCAATTCCGGCCGAATGGAAGGAGATATCTGCTCAAAACTTTCTGTGCAGGTGCAGACAGTGGCACCCGACATGCCTGCGTTGTCGTTTTCCGCCGGGCACTCTTTGGGCCGGAGCAGCACGCAGAAACACCTAGATTGAAGATAAGCTCCTTTTGTCATTGACCGCGACGAACATAGAAGATGCACAAACTTCTTGCAATTCCGGCCGAATGGAAGGAGATATCTGCTCAAAACTTTCTGTGCAGGTGTAGACAGTGGCACCCGACATGCCTGCGTTGTCGTTTTCCGCCGGGCACTCTTTGGGCCGGCGCAGCACGCAGAAACACCTAGATTGAAGATAAGCGCCTTTTTGTCTTTGACCGCGACCTACATTGAAGATGCACAATCTTCTTTCAATTCCGGCCGAACGGAAGAAGATATCTGCTCAAAACATTCTGTGCAGGTGCAGACAGTGGCACCCGACATGCCTGCGTTGTCGTTTTCGGCCGGGCAGTCTTTGGGCCGGCGCAGAATGCAGAAACACCTAGATTGAAGATAAGCGCCTTTTTGTCATTGACCGCGACCTACATTGAAGATGCACAAACTTCTTTCAATTCCGGCCGAACGGAAGGAGATATCTGCTCAAAACTTTCTCTGCAGGTGCAGACAGTGGCACTCGACATGCCTGCGTTGTCGTTTTCCGCCGGGCACTCTTTGGGCCGGCGCAGCACGCAGAAACACCTAGATTGAAGATAAGCGCCTTTTGCCATTGACCGCAACGAAAATAGAAGATGCACAAACGTCTTGCAATTCCGGCCGAATGGAAGGAGATATCTGCTCAAAACTTTCTGTGCAGGTGCAGACAGTGGCACCCGACATGCCTGCGTTGTCGTTTTCCGCCGGGCACTCTTTGGGCCGGAGCAGCACGCAGAAACACCTAGATTGAAGATAAGCGCCTTTTGCCATTGACCGCGACCTACATTGCAGATGCACAAACGTCTTGCAATTCCGGCCGAACGAAAGAAGATATCTGCTCAAAACATACTGTGCAGGTGCAGACAGTGGCACCCGACATGCGTGCGTTGTCGTTTTCCGCCGGGCACTCTTTGGGCCGGCGCAGCACGCAGAAACACCTAGAATGAAGATAAGCGCCTTTTTGTCATTGTCCGCGACCTACATTGAAGATGCACAATCTTCTTTCAATTCCGGCCGAACGGAAGGAGATATCTGCTCAAAACTTTCTGTGCAGGTGCAGACAGTGGCACCCGACATGCCTGCGTTGTCGTTTTCCGCCGGGCACTCTTTGGGCCGGAGCAGCATGCAGAAACACCTAGATTGAAGATAAGCGCCTTTTTGTCATTGACCGCGACCTACATTGCAGATGCACAAACGTCTTGCAATTCCGGCCGAACGAAAGAAGATATCTGCTCAAAACATACTGTGCAGGTGCAGACAGTGGCACCCGACATGCCTGCGTTGTCGTTTTCCGCCGGGCACTCTTTGGGCCGGCGCAGCACGCAGAAACACCTAGATTGAAGATAAGCGCCTTTTTGTCATTGACCGCGACCTACATTGAAGATGCACAATCTTCTTTCAATTCCGGCCGAACGGAAGGAGATATCTGCTCAAAACTTTCTGTGCAGGTGCAGACAGTGGCACCCGACATGCCTGCGTTGTCGTTTTCCGCCGGGCACTCTTTGGGCCGGCGCAGCACGCAGAAACACCTAGATTGAAGATAAGCGCCTTTTGCCATTGACCGCGACGAACATAGAAGATGCACAAACGTCTTGCAATTCCGGCCGAATGGAAGGAGATATCTGCTCAAAACTTTCTGTGCAGGTGTAGACAGTGGCACCCGACATGCCTGCGTTGTCGTTTTCCGCCGGGCACTCTTTGGGCCGGCGCAGCACGCAGAAACACCTAGATTGAAGATAAGCGCCTTTTTGTCATTGACCGCGACCTACATTGAAGATGCACAATCTTCTTTCAATTCCGGCCGAACGGAAGGAGATATCTGCTCAAAACATTCTGTGCAGGTGCAGACAGTGGCACCCGACATGCCTGCGTTGTCGTTTTCCGCCGGGCACTCTTTGAGCCGGAGCAGCACGCAGAAACACCTACATTGAAGATAAGCGCCTTTTGCCATTGACCGCGACAAACATAGAAGATGCACAATCTTCTTTCAATTACGGCCGAACGGAAGGAGATATCTGCTCAAAACTTTCTGTGCAGGTGCAGACAGTGGCACCCGACATGCCTGCGTTGTCGTTTTCCGCCGGGCACTCTTTGGGCCGGCGCAGCACGCAGAAACACCTAGATTGAAGATAAGCGCCTTTTTGTTATTGACCGCGACCTACATTGAAGATGCACAATCTTCTTTCAATTCCGGCCGAACGGAAGGAGATATCTGCTCAAAACTTTCTGTGCAGGTGCAGACAGTGGCACTCGACATGCCTGCGTTGTCGTTTTCCGCCGGGCACTCTTTGGGCCGGCGCAGCACGCAGAAACACCTAGATTGAAGATAAGCGCCTTTTGCCATTGACCGCGACGAACATAGAAGATGCACAAACGTCTTGCAATTCCGGCCGAATGGAAGGAGATATCTGCTCAAAACTTTCTGTGCAGGTGCAGACAGTGGCACCCGACATGCCTGCGTTGTCGTTTTCCGCCGGGCACTCTTTGGGCCGGAGCAGCACGCAGAAACACCTAGATTGAAGATAAGCGCCTTTTGCCATTGACCGCGACGAACATAGAAGATGCACAAACGTCTTGCAATTCCGGCCGAATGGAAGGAGATATCTGCTCAAACCTTTCTGTGCAGGTGCAGACAGTGGCACCCGACATGCCTGCGTTGTCGTTTTCCGCCGGGCACTCTTTGGGCCGGAGCAGCACGCAGAAACACCTAGATTGAAGATAAGCTCCTTTTGTCATTGACCGCGACGAACATAGAAGATGCACAAACTTCTTGCAATTCCGGCCGAATGGAAGGAGATATCTGCTCAAAACTTTCTGTGCAGGTGTAGACAGTGGCACCCGACATGCCTGCGTTGTCGTTTTCCGCCGGGCATTCTTTGGGCCGGCGCAGCACGCAGAAACACCTAGATTGAAGATAAGCGCCTTTTTGTCATTGACCGCGACCTACATTGAAGATGCACAATCTTCTTTCAATTACGGCCGAACGGAAGGAGATATTTGCTCAAAACATTCTGTGCAGGTGCAGACAGTGGCACCCGACATGCCTGCGTTGTCCTTTTCCGCCGGGCAGTCTTTGGGCCGGCGCAGCACGCAGAAACACCTAGATTGAAGATAAGCGCCTTTTTGTCATTGACCGCGACCTACATTGAAGATGCACAATCTTCTTTCAATTCCGGCCGAACGGAAGGAGATATCTGCTCAAAACTTTCTGTGCAGGTGCAGACAGTGGCACTCGACATGCCTGCGTTGTCGTTTTCCGCCGGGCACTCTTTGGGCCGGCGCAGCACGCAGAAACACCTAGATTGAAGATAAGCGCCTTTTGCCATTGACCGCGACGAAAATAGAAGACGCACAAACGTCTTGCAATTCCGGCCGAATGGAAGGAGATATCTGCTCAAAACTTTCTGTGCAGGTGCAGACAGTGGCACTCGACATGCCTGCGTTGTCGTTTTCCGCCGGGCACTCTTTGGGCCGGCGCAGCACGCAGAAACACCTAGATTGAAGATAAGCGCCTTTTGCCATTGACCGCGACGAAAATAGAAGACGCACAAACGTCTTGCAATTCCGGCCGAATGGAAGGAGATATCTGCTCAAAACTTTCTGTGCAGGTGCAGACAGTGGCACCCGACATGCCTGCGTTGTCGTTTTCCGCCGGGCACTCTTTGGGCCGGAGCAGCACGCAGAAACACCTAGATTGAAGATAAGCGCCTTTTTGTCATTGACCGCGACCTACATTGCAGATGCACAAACGTCTTGCAATTCCGGCCGAACGAAAGAAGATATCTGCTCAAAACATACTGTGCAGGTGCAGACAGTGGCACCCGACATGCCTGCGTTGTCGTTTTCCGCCGGGCACTCTTTGGGCCGGCGCAGCACGCAGAAACACCTAGATTGAAGATAAGCTCCTTTTGTCATTGACCGCGACGAACATAGAAGATGCACAAACTTCTTGCAATTCCGGCCGAATGGAAGGAGATATCTGCTCAAAACATTCTGTGCAGGTGCAGACAGTGGCACTCGACATGCCTGCGTTGTCGTTTTCCGCCGGGCACTCTTTGGGCCGGCGCAGCACGCAGAAACACCTAGATTGAAGATAAGCGCCTTTTGCCATTGACCGCGACGAAAATAGAAGATGCACAAACGTCTTGCAATTCCGGCCGAATGGAAGGAGATATCTGCTCAAAACTTTCTGTGCAGGTGCAGACAGTGGCACCCGACATGCCTGCGTTGTCGTTTTCCGCCGGGCACTCTTTGGGCCGGAGCAGCACGCAGAAACACCTAGATTGAAGATAAGCGCCTTTTTGTCATTGACCGCGACCTACATTGCAGATGCACAAACGTCTTGCAATTCCGGCCGAACGAAAGAAGATATCTGCTCAAAACATACTGTGCAGGTGCAGACAGTGGCACCCGACATGCCTGCGTTGTCGTTTTCCGCCGGGCACTCTTTGGGCCGGCGCAGCACGCAGAAACACCTAGATTGAAGATAAGCGCCTTTTTGTCATTGACCGCGACCTACATTGAAGATGCACAATCTTCTTTCAATTCCGGCCGAACGGAAGGAGATATCTGCTCAAAACATTCTGTGCAGGTGCAGACAGTGGCACCCGACATGCCTGCGTTGTCGTTTTCCGCCGGGCACTCTTTGAGCCGGAGCAGCACGCAGAAACACCTACATTGAAGATAAGCGCCTTTTGCCATTGACCGTGACAAACATAGAAGATGCACAATCTTCTTTCAATTACGGCCGAACGGAAGGAGATATCTGCTCAAAACTTTCTGTGCAGGTGCAGACAGTGGCACCCGACATGCCTGCGTTGTCGTTTTCCGCCGGGCACTCTTTGGGCCGGCGCAGCACGCAGAAACACCTAGATTGAAGATAAGCGCCTTTTTGTTATTGACCGCGACCTACATTGAAGATGCACAATCTTCTTTCAATTCCGGCCGAACGGAAGGAGATATCTGCTCAAAACTTTCTGTGCAGGTGCAGACAGTGGCACTCGACATGCCTGCGTTGTCGTTTTCCGCCGGGCACTCTTTGGGCCGGCGCAGCACGCAGAAACACCTAGTTTGAAGATAAGCGCCTTTTGCCATTGACCGCGACGAACATAGAAGATGCACAAACGTCTTGCAATTCCGGCCGAATGGAAGGAGATATCTGCTCAAAACTTTCTGTGCAGGTGCAGACAGTGGCACCCGACATGCCTGCGTTGTCGTTTTCCGCCGGGCACTCTTTGGGCCGGAGCAGCACGCAGAAACACCTAGATTGAAGATAAGCTCCTTTTGTCATTGACCGCGACGAACATAGAAGATGCACAAACTTCTTGCAATTCCGGCCGAATGGAAGGAGATATCTGCTCAAAACTTTCTGTGCAGGTGTAGACAGTGGCACCCGACATGCCTGCGTTGTCGTTTTCCGCCGGGCACTCTTTGGGCCGGCGCAGCACGCAGAAACACCTAGATTGAAGATAAGCGCCTTTTTGTCATTGACCGCGACCTACATTGCAGATGCACAAACGTCTTGCAATTCCGGCCGAACGAAAGAAGATATCTGCTCAAAACATACTGTGCAGGTGCAGACAGTGGCACCCGACATGCCTGCGTTGTCGTTTTCCGCCGGGCACTCTTTGGGCCGGCGCAGCACGCAGAAACACCTAGATTGAAGATAAGCGCCTTTTTGTCATTGACCGCGACCTACATTGAAGATGCACAATCTTCTTTCAATTCCGGCCGAACGGAAGGAGATATCTGCTCAAAACATTCTGTGCAGGTGCAGACACTGGCACCCGACATGCCTGCGTTGTCGTTTTCCGCCGGGCACTCTTTGAGCCGGAGCAGCACGCAGAAACACCTTCATTGAAGATAAGCGCCTTTTGCGATTGACCGCGACAAACATAGAAGATGCACAATCTTCTTTCAATTACGGCCGAACGGAAGGAGATATCTGCTCAAAACTTTCTGTGCAGGTGCAGACAGTGGCACCCGACATGCCTGCGTTGTCGTTTTCCGCCGGGCACTCTTTGGGCCGGCGCAGCACGCAGAAACACCTAGATTGAAGATAAGCGCCTTTTTGTTATTGACCGCGACCTACATTGAAGATGCACAATCTTCTTTCAATTCCGGCCGAACGGAAGGAGATATCTGCTCAAAACTTTCTGTGCAGGTGCAGACAGTGGCACTCGACATGCCTGCGTTGTCGTTTTCCGCCGGGCACTCTTTGGGCCGGCGCAGCACGCAGAAACACCTAGATTGAAGATAAGCGCCTTTTGCCATTGACCGCGACGAACATAGAAGATGCACAAACGTCTTGCAATTCCGGCCGAATGGAAGGAGATATCTGCTCAAAACTTTCTGTGCAGGTGCAGACAGTGGCACCCGACATGCCTGCGTTGTCGTTTTCCGCCGGGCACTCTTTGGGCCGGAGCAGCACGCAGAAACACCTAGATTGAAGATAAGCTCCTTTTGTCATTGACCGCGACGAACATAGAAGATGCACAAACTTCTTGCAATTCCGGCCGAATGGAAGGAGATATCTGCTCAAAACTTTCTGTGCAGGTGCAGACAGTGGCACCCGACATGCCTGCGTTGTCGTTTTCCGCCGGGCACTCTTTGGGCCGGCGCAGCACGCAGAAACACCTAGATTGAAGATAAGCGCCTTTTTGTTATTGACCGCGACCTACATTGAAGATGCACAATCTTCTTTCAATTCCGGCCGAACGGAAGGAGATATCTGCTCAAAACTTTCTGTGCAGGTGCAGACAGTGGCACTCGACATGCCTGCGTTGTCGTTTTCCGCCGGGCACTCTTTGGGCCGGCGCAGCACGCAGAAACACCTAGATTGAAGATAAGCGCCTTTTGCCATTGACCGCGACGAAAATAGAAGATGCACAAACGTCTTGCAATTCCGGCCGAATGGAAGGAGATATCTGCTCAAAACTTTCTGTGCAGGTGCAGACAGTGGCACCCGACATGCCTGCGTTGTCGTTTTCCGCCGGGCACTCTTTGGGCCGGAGGAGCACGCAGAAACACCTAGATTGAAGATAAGCGCCTTTTTGTCATTGACCGCGACCTACATTGCAGATGCACAAACGTCTTGCAATTCCGGCCGAACGAAAGAAGATATCTGCTCAAAACATACTGTGCAGGTGCAGACAGTGGCACCCGACATGCCTGCGTTGTCGTTTTCCGCCGGGCACTCTTTGGGCCGGCGCAGCACGCAGAAACACCTATATTGAAGATAAGCGCCTTTTTGTCATTGACCGCGACCTACATTGAAGATGCACAATCTTCTTTCAATTCCGGCCGAACAGAAGGAGATATCTGCTCAAAACTTTCTGTGCAGGTGCAGACAGTGGCACTCGACATGCCTGCGTTGTCGTTATCCGCCGGGCACTCTTTGGGCCGGCGCAGCACGCAGAAACACCTAGATTGAAGATAAGCGCCTTTTGCCATTGACCGCGACGAAAATAGAAGATGCACAAACGTCTTGCAATTCCGGCCGAATGGAAGGAGATATCTGCTCAAAACTTTCTGTGCAGGTGCAGACAGTGGCACCCGACATGCCTGCGTTGTCGTTTTCCGCCGGGCACTCTTTGGGCCGGAGCAGCACGCAGAAACACCTAGATTGAAGATAAGCTCCTTTTGTCATTGACCGCGACGAACATAGAAGATGCACAAACTTCTTGCAATTCCGGCCGAATGGAAGGAGATATCTGCTCAAAACTTTCTGTGCAGGTGTAGACAGTGGCACCCGACATGCCTGCGTTGTCGTTTTCCGCCGGGCACTCTTTGGGCCGGCGCAGCACGCAGAAACACCTAGATTGAAGATAAGCGCCTTTTTGTTATTGACCGCGACCTACATTGCAGATGCACAAACGTCTTGCAATTCCGGCCGAACGAAAGAAGATATCTGCTCAAAACATACTGTGCAGGTGCAGACAGTGGCACCCGACATGCCTGCGTTGTCGTTTTCCGCCGGGCACTCTTTGGGCCGGCGCAGCACGCAGAAACACCTAGATTGAAGATAAGCGCCTTTTTGTCATTGACAGCGACCTACATTGAAGATGCACAATCTTCTTTCAATTCCGGCCGAACGGAAGGAGATATCTGCTCAAAACTTTCTGTGCAGGTGCAGACAGTGGCACCCGACATGCCTGCGTTGTCGTTTTCCGCCGGGCACTCTTTGGGCCGGAGCAGCACGCAGAAACACCTAGATTGAAGATAAGCTCCTTTTGTCATTGACCGCGACGAACATAGAAGATGCACAAACTTCTTGCAATTCCGGCCGAATGGAAGGAGATATCTGCTCAAAACATTCTGTGCAGGTGCAGACAGTGGCACTCGACATGCCTGCGTTGTCGTTTTCCGCCGGGCACTCTTTGGGCCGGCGCAGCACGCAGAAACACCTAGATTGAAGATAAGCGCCTTTTGCCATTGACCGCGACGAAAATAGAAGATGCACAAACGTCTTGCAATTCCGGCCGAATGGAAGGAGATATCTGCTCAAAACTTTTTGTGCAGGTGCAGACAGTGGCACCCGACATGCCTGCGTTGTCGTTTTCCGCCGGGCACTCTTTGGGCCGGAGCAGCACGCAGAAACACCTAGATTGAAGATAAGCGCCTTTTTGTCATTGACCGCGACCTACATTGCAGATGCACAAACGTCTTGCAATTCCGGCCGAACGAAAGAAGATATCTGCTCAAAACATACTGTGCAGGTGCAGACAGTGGCACCCGACATTCCTGCGTTGTCGTTTTCCGCCGGGCACTCTTTGGGCCGGCGCAGCACGCAGAAACACCTAGATTGAAGATAAGCGCCTTTTTGTCATTGACCGCGACCTACATTGAAGATGCACAATCTTCTTTCAATTCCGGCCGAACGGAAGGAGATATCTGCTCAAAACATTCTGTGCAGGTGCAGACAGTGGCACCCGACATGCCTGCGTTGTCGTTTTCCGCCGGGCACTCTTTGAGCCGGAGCAGCACGCAGAAACACCTACATTGAAGATAAGCGCCTTTTGCCATTGACCGTGACAAACATAGAAGATGCACAATCTTCTTTCAATTACGGCCGAACGGAAGGAGATATCTGCTCAAAACTTTCTGTGCAGGTGCAGACAGTGGCACCCGACATGCCTGCGTTGTCGTTTTCCGCCGGGCACTCTTTGGGCCGGCGCAGCACGCAGAAACACCTAGATTGAAGATAAGCGCCTTTTTGTTATTGACCGCGACCTACATTGAAGATGCACAATCTTCTTTCAATTCCGGCCGAACGGAAGGAGATATCTGCTCAAAACTTTCTGTGCAGGTGCAGACAGTGGCACTCGACATGCCTGCGTTGTCGTTTTCCGCCGGGCACTCTTTGGGCCGGCGCAGCACGCAGAAACACCTAGATTGAAGATAAGCGCCTTTTGCCATTGACCGCGACGAACATAGAAGATGCACAAACGTCTTGCAATTCCGGCCGAATGGAAGGAGATATCTGCTCAAAACTTTCTGTGCAGGTGCAGACAGTGGCACCCGACATGCCTGCGTTGTCGTTTTCCGCCGGGCACTCTTTGGGCCGGAGCAGCACGCAGAAACACCTAGATTGAAGATAAGCTCCTTTTGTCATTGACCGCGACGAACATAGAAGATGCACAAACTTCTTGCAATTCCGGCCGAATGGAAGGAGATATCTGCTCAAAACTTTCTGTGCAGGTGTAGACAGTGGCACCCGACATGCCTGCGTTGTCGTTTTCCGCCGGGCACTCTTTGGGCCGGCGCAGCACGCAGAAACACCTAGATTGAAGATAAGCGCCTTTTTGTCATTGACCGCGACCTACATTGAAGATGCACAATCTTCTTTCAATTCCGGCCGAACGGAAGGAGATATCTGCTCAAAACTTTCTGTGCAGGTGCAGACAGTGGCACCCGACATGCCTGCGTTGTCGTTTTCCGCCGGGCACTCTTTGGGCCGGCGCAGCACGCAGAAACACCTAGATTGAAGATAAGCGCCTTTTGCCACTGACCGCGACGAACATAGAAGATGCACAAACGTCTTGCAATTCCGGCCGAATGGAAGGAGATATCTGCTCAAAACTTTCTGTGCAGGTGTAGACAGTGGCACCCGACATGCCTGCGTTGTCGTTTTCCGCCGGGCACTCTTTGGGCCGGCGCAGCACGCAGAAACACCTAGATTGAAGATAAGCGCCTTTTTGTCATTGACCGCGACCTACATTGAAGATGCACAATCTTCTTTCAATTCCGGCCGAACGGAAGGAGATATCTGCTCAAAACATTCTGTGCAGGTGCAGACAGTGGCACCCGACATGCCTGCGTTGTCGTTTTCCGCCGGGCACTCTTTGAGCCGGAGCAGCACGCAGAAACACCTACATTGAAGATAAGCGCCTTTTGCCATTGACCGCGACAAACATAGAAGATGCACAATCTTCTTTCAATTACGGCCGAACGGAAGGAGATATCTGCTCAAAACTTTCTGTGCAGGTGCAGACAGTGGCACCCGACATGCCTGCGTTGTCGTTTTCCGCCGGGCACTCTTTGGGCCGGCGCAGCACGCAGAAACACCTAGATTGAAGATAAGCGCCTTTTTGTCATTGACCGCGACCTACATTGAAGATGCACAATCTTCTTTCAATTCCGGCCGAACGGAAGGAGATATCTGCTCAAAACTTTCTGTGCAGGTGCAGACAGTGGCACTCGACATGCCTGCGTTGTCGTTTTCCGCCGGGCACTCTTTGGGCTGGCGCAGCACGCAGAAACACCTAGATTGAAGATAAGCGCCTTTTGCCATTGACCGCGACGAACATAGAAGATGCACAAACGTCTTGCAATTCCGGCCGAATGGAAGGAGATATCTGCTCAAAACTTTCTGTGCAGGTGCAGACAGTGGCACCCGACATGCCTGCATTGTCGTTTTCAGCCGGGCACTCTTTGGGCCGGCGCAGCACGCAGAAACACCTAGATTGCAGATAAGGGCTTTTTGACATTGACCGCGACCAATATTGAAGATGCACGAACGTCTTGCAATTCCGGCCGAACGAAAGAAGATATCTGCTTAAAACTTTCTGTGCAGGTGCAGACAGTGGCACCCGACATGCCTGCGTTGTCGTTTTCCGCCGGGCACTCTTTGGGCCGGAGCAGCACGCAGAAACACCTAGATTGAAGATAAGCTCCTTTTGTCATTGACCGCGACGAACATAGAAGATGCACAAACTTCTTGCAATTCCGGCCGAATGGAAGGAGATATCTGCTCAAAACTTTCTGTGCAGGTGTAGACAGTGGCACCCGACATGCCTGCGTTGTCATTTTCCGCCGGGCACTCTTTGGGCCGGCGCAGCACGCAGAAACACCTAGATTGAAGATAAGCGCCTTTTGCCATTGACCGCGACGAAAATAGAAGATGCACAAACGTCTTGCAATTCCGGCCGAATGGAAGGAGATATCTGCTCAAAACTTTCTGTGCAGGTGCAGACAGTGGCACCCGACATGCCTGCGTTGTCGTTTTCCGCCGGGCACTCTTTGGGCCGGAGCAGCACGCAGAAACACCTAGATTGAAGATAAGCGCCTTTTTGTCATTGACCGCGACCTACATTGCAGATGCACAAACGTCTTGCAATTCCGGCCGAACGAAAGAAGATATCTGCTCAAAACATACTGTGCAGGTGCAGACAGTGGCACCCGACATGCCTGCGTTGTCGTTTTCCGCCGGGCACTCTTTGGGCCGGCGCAGCACGCAGAAACACCTAGATTGAAGATAAGCGCCTTTTTGTCATTGACCGCGACCTACATTGAAGATGCACAAACGTCTTGCAATTCCGGCCGAACAGAAGGAGATATCTGCTCAAAACTTTCTGTGCAGGTGCAGACAGTGGCACTCGACATGCCTGCGTTGTCGTTATCCGCCGGGCACTCTTTGGGCCGGCGCAGCACGCAGAAACACCTAGATTGAAGATAAGCGCCTTTTGCCATTGACCGCGACGAAAATAGAAGATGCACAAACGTCTTGCAATTCCGGCCGAATGGAAGGAGATATCTGCTCAAAACTTTCTGTGCAGGTGCAGACAGTGGCACCCGACATGCCTGCGTTGTCGTTTTCCGCCGGGCACTCTTTGGGCCGGAGCAGCACGCAGAAACACCTAGATTGAAGATAAGCGCCTTTTTGTCATTGACCGCGACCTACATTGCAGATGCACAAACGTCTTGCAATTCCGGCCGAACGAAAGAAGATATCTGCTCAAAACATACTGTGCAGGTGCAGACAGTGGCACCCGACATGCCTGCGTTGTCGTTTTCCGCCGGGCACTCTTTGGGCCGGCGCAGCACGCAGAAACACCTAGATTGAAGATAAACGCCTTTTTGTCATTGACCGCGACCTACATTGAAGATGCACAATCTTCTTTCAATTCCGGCCGAACGGAAGGAGATATCTGCTCAAAACTTTCTGTGCAGGTGCAGACAGTGGCACCCGACATGCCTGCGTTGTCGTTTTCCGCCGGGCACTCTTTGGGCCGGAGCAGCACGCAGAAACACCTAGATTGAAGATAAGCTCCTTTTGTCATTGACCGCGACGAACATAGAAGATGCACAAACTTCT
This sequence comes from Hyla sarda, assembly GCF_029499605.1. Taxonomy (NCBI): domain Eukaryota; kingdom Metazoa; phylum Chordata; class Amphibia; order Anura; family Hylidae; genus Hyla; species Hyla sarda. Next base: position 78,150 of record NW_026610848.1, on the reverse strand, counting down.
TGTAATTCCGGCCGAATGGAAGGAGATATCTGCTCAAAACATTCTGTGCAGGTGCAGACAGTGGCACCCGACATGCCTGCGTTGTCGTTTTCCGCCGGGCACTCTTTGGGCCGGCGCAGCACGCAGAAACACCTAGATTGAAGATAAGCGCCTTTTGCCATTGACCGCGACCTACATTGAAGATGCACAATCTTCTTTCAATTCCGGCCGAACGGAAGGAGATATCTGCTCAAAACTTTCTGTGCAAGTGCAGACAGTGGCACCCGACATGCCTGCGTTGTCGTTTTCCGCCGGGCACTCTTTGGGCCGGCGCAGCACGCAGAAACACCTAGATTGAAGATAAGCGCCTTTTGCCATTGACCGCGACCTACATTGCAGATGCACAAACGTCTTGCAATTCCGGCCGAACGAAAGAAGATATCTGCTCAAAACATACTGTGCAGGTGCAGACAGTGGCACCCGACATGCCTGCGTTGTCGTTTTCCGCCGGGCACTCTTTGGGCCGGCGCAGCACGCAGAAACACCTAGATTGAAGATAAGCGCCTTTTTGTCATTGACCGCGACCTACATTGAAGATGCACAATCTTCTTTCAATTCCGGCCGAACGGAAGGAGATATCTGCTCAAAACTTTCTGTGCAGGTGCAGACAGTGGCACCCGACATGCCTGCGTTGTCGTTTTCCGCCGGGCACTCTTTGGGCCGGAGCAGCACGCAGAAACACCTAGATTGAAGATAAGCTCCTTTTGTCATTGACCGCGACGAACATAGAAGATGCACAAACTTCTTGCAATTCCGGCCGAATGGAAGGAGATATCTGCTCAAAACATTCTGTGCAGGTGCAGACAGTGGCACTCGACATGCCTGCGTTGTCGTTTTCCGCCGGGCACTCTTTGGGCCGGCGCAGCACGCAGAAACACCTAGATTGAAGATAAGCGCCTTTTGCCATTGACCGCGACGAAAATAGAAGATGCACAAACGTCTTGCAATTCCGGCCCAATGGAAGGAGATATCTGCTCAAAACTTTCTGTGCAGGTGCAGACAGTGGCACCCGACATGCCTGCGTTGTCGTTTTCCGCCGGGCACTCTTTGGGCCGGAGCAGCACGCAGAAACACCTAGATTGAAGATAAGCGCCTTTTTGTCATTGACCGCGACCTACATTGCAGATGCACAAACGTCTTGCAATTCCGGCCGAACGAAAGAAGATATCTGCTCAAAACATACTGTGCAGGTGCAGACAGTGGCACCCGACATGCCTGCGTTGTCGATTTCCGCCGGGCACTCTTTGGGCCGGCGCAGCACGCAGAAACACCTAGATTGAAGATAAGCGCCTTTTTGTCATTGACCGCGACCTACATTGAAGATGCACAATCTTCTTTCAATTCCGGCCGAACGGAAGGAGATATCTGCTCAAAACATTCTGTGCAGGTGCAGACAGTGGCACCCGACATGCCTGCGTTGTCGTTTTCCGCCGGGCACTCTTTGAGCCGGAGCAGCACGCAGAAACACCTACATTGAAGATAAGCGCCTTTTGCCATTGACCGTGACAAACATAGAAGATGCACAATCTTCTTTCAATTACGGCCGAACGGAAGGAGATATCTGCTCAAAACTTTCTGTGCAGGTGCAGACAGTGGCACCCGACATGCCTGCGTTGTCGTTTTCCGCCGGGCACTCTTTGGGCCGGCGCAGCACGCAGAAACACCTAGATTGAAGATAAGCGCCTTTTTGTTATTGACCGCGACCTACATTGAAGATGCACAATCTTCTTTCAATTCCGGCCGAACGGAAGGAGATATCTGCTCAAAACTTTCTGTGCAGGTGCAGACAGTGGCACTCGACATGCCTGCGTTGTCGTTTTCCGCCGGGCACTCTTTGGGCCGGCGCAGCACGCAGAAACACCTAGATTGAAGATAAGCGCCTTTTGCCATTGACCGCGACGAACATAGAAGATGCACAAACGTCTTGCAATTCCGGCCGAATGGAAGGAGATATCTGCTCAAAACTTTCTGTGCAGGTGCAGACAGTGGCACCCGACATGCCTGCGTTGTCGTTTTCCGCCGGGCACTCTTTGGGCCGGAGCAGCACGCAGAAACACCTAGATTGAAGATAAGCTCCTTTTGTCATTGACCGCGACGAACATAGAAGATGCACAAACTTCTTGCAATTCCGGCCGAATGGAAGGAGATATCTGCTCAAAACTTTCTGTGCAGGTGTAGACAGTGGCACCCGACATGCCTGCGTTGTCGTTTTCCGCCGGGCACTCTTTGGGCCGGCGCAGCACGCAGAAACACCTAGATTGAAGATAAGCGCCTTTTTGTCATTGACCGCGACCTACATTGCAGATGCACAAACGTCTTGCAATTCCGGCCGAACGAAAGAAGATATCTGCTCAAAACATACTGTGCAGGTGCAGACAGTGGCACCCGACATGCCTGCGTTGTCGTTTTCCGCCGGGCACTCTTTGGGCCGGCGCAGCACGCAGAAACACCTAGATTGAAGATAAGCGCCTTTTTGTCATTGACCGCGACCTACATTGAAGATGCACAATCTTCTTTCAATTCCGGCCGAACGGAAGGAGATATCTGCTCAAAACATTCTGTGCAGGTGCAGACACTGGCACCCGACATGCCTGCGTTGTCGTTTTCCGCCGGGCACTCTTTGAGCCGGAGCAGCACGCAGAAACACCTTCATTGAAGATAAGCGCCTTTTGCGATTGACCGCGACAAACATAGAAGATGCACAATCTTCTTTCAATTACGGCCGAACGGAAGGAGATATCTGCTCAAAACTTTCTGTGCAGGTGCAGACAGTGGCACCCGACATGCCTGCGTTGTCGTTTTCCGCCGGGCACTCTTTGGGCCGGCGCAGCACGCAGAAACACCTAGATTGAAGATAAGCGCCTTTTTGTTATTGACCGCGACCTACATTGAAGATGCACAATCTTCTTTCAATTCCGGCCGAACGGAAGGAGATATCTGCTCAAAACTTTCTGTGCAGGTGCAGACAGTGGCACTCGACATGCCTGCGTTGTCGTTTTCCGCCGGGCACTCTTTGGGCCGGCGCAGCACGCAGAAACACCTAGATTGAAGATAAGCGCCTTTTGCCATTGACCGCGACGAACATAGAAGATGCACAAACGTCTTGCAATTCCGGCCGAATGGAAGGAGATATCTGCTCAAAACTTTCTGTGCAGGTGCAGACAGTGGCACCCGACATGCCTGCGTTGTCGTTTTCCGCCGGGCACTCTTTGGGCCGGAGCAGCACGCAGAAACACCTAGATTGAAGATAAGCTCCTTTTGTCATTGACCGCGACGAACATAGAAGATGCACAAACTTCTTGCAATTCCGGCCGAATGGAAGGAGATATCTGCTCAAAACTTTCTGTGCAGGTGTAGACAGTGGCACCCGACATGCCTGCGTTGTCGTTTTCCGCCGGGCACTCTTTGGGCCGGCGCAGCACGCAGAAACACCTAGATTGAAGATAAGCGCCTTTTTGTCATTGACCGCGACCTACATTGAAGATGCACAATCTTCTTTCAATTCCGGCCGAACGGAAGGAGATATCTGCTCAAAACTTTCTGTGCAGGTGCAGACAGTGGCACCCGACATGCCTGCGTTGTCGTTTTCCGCCGGGCACTCTTTGGGCCGGAGCAGCACGCAGAAACACCTAGATTGAAGATAAGCTCCTTTTGTCATTGACCGCGACGAACATAGAAGATGCACAAACTTCTTGCAATTCCGGCCGAATGGAAGGAGATATCTGCTCAAAACATTCTGTGCAGGTGCAGACAGTGGCACTCGACATGCCTGCGTTGTCGTTTTCCGCCGGGCACTCTTTGGGCCGGCGCAGCACGCAGAAACACCTAGATTGAAGATAAGCGCCTTTTGCCATTGACCGCGACGAAAATAGAAGATGCACAAACGTCTTGCAATTCCGGCCCAATGGAAGGAGATATCTGCTCAAAACTTTCTGTGCAGGTGCAGACAGTGGCACCCGACATGCCTGCGTTGTCGTTTTCCGCCGGGCACTCTTTGGGCCGGAGCAGCACGCAGAAACACCTAGATTGAAGATAAGCGCCTTTTTGTCATTGACCGCGACCTACATTGCAGATGCACAAACGTCTTGCAATTCCGGCCGAACGAAAGAAGATATCTGCTCAAAACATACTGTGCAGGTGCAGACAGTGGCACCCGACATGCCTGCGTTGTCGATTTCCGCCGGGCACTCTTTGGGCCGGCGCAGCACGCAGAAACACCTAGATTGAAGATAAGCGCCTTTTTGTCATTGACCGCGACCTACATTGAAGATGCACAATCTTCTTTCAATTCCGGCCGAACGGAAGGAGATATCTGCTCAAAACATTCTGTGCAGGTGCAGACAGTGGCACCCGACATGCCTGCGTTGTCGTTTTCCGCCGGGCACTCTTTGAGCCGGAGCAGCACGCAGAAACACCTACATTGAAGATAAGCGCCTTTTGCGATTGACCGCGACAAACATAGAAGATGCACAATCTTCTTTCAATTACGGCCGAACGGAAGGAGATATCTGCTCAAAACTTTCTGTGCAGGTGCAGACAGTGGCACCCGACATGACTGCGTTGTCGTTTTCCGCCGGGCACTCTTTGGGCCGGCGCAGCACGCAGAAACACCTAGATTGAAGATAAGCGCCTTTTTGTTATTGACCGCGACCTACATTGAAGATGCACAATCTTCTTTCAATTCCGGCCGAACGGAAGGAGATATCTGCTCAAAACTTTCTGTGCAGGTGCAGACAGTGGCACTCGACATGCCTGCGTTGTCGTTTTCCGCCGGGCACTCTTTGGGCCGGCGCAGCACGCAGAAACACCTAGATTGAAGATAAGCGCCTTTTGCCATTGACCGCGACGAACATAGAAGATGCACAAACGTCTTGCAATTCCGGCCGAATGGAAGGAGATATCTGCTCAAAACTTTCTGTGCAGGTGCAGACAGTGGCACCCGACATGCCTGCGTTGTCGTTTTCCGCCGGGCACTCTTTGGGCCGGAGCAGCACGCAGAAACACCTAGATTGAAGATAAGCTCCTTTTGTCATTGACCGCGACGAACATAGAAGATGCACAAACTTCTTGCAATTCCGGCCGAATGGAAGGAGATATCTGCTCAAAACTTTCTGTGCAGGTGTAGACAGTGGCACCCGACATGCCTGCGTTGTCGTTTTCCGCCGGGCACTCTTTGGGCCGGCGCAGCACGCAGAAACACCTAGATTGAAGATAAGCGCCTTTTTGTCTTTGACCGCGACCTACATTGAAGATGCACAATCTTCTTTCAATTCCGGCCGAACGGAAGAAGATATCTGCTCAAAACATTCTGTGCAGGTGCAGACAGTGGCACCCGACATGCCTGCGTTGTCGTTTTCGGCCGGGCAGTCTTTGGGCCGGCGCAGAATGCAGAAACACCTAGATTGAAGATAAGCGCCTTTTTGTCATTGACCGCGACCTACATTGAAGATGCACAAACTTCTTTCAATTCCGGCCGAACGGAAGGAGATATCTGCTCAAAACATACTGTGCAGGTGCAGACAGTGGCACCCGACATGCCTGCGTTGTCGTTTTCCGCCGGGCACTCTTTGGGCCGGAGCAGCATGCAGAAACACCTAGATTGAAGATAAGCGCCTTTTTGTCATTGACCGCGACCTACATTGCAGATGCACAAACGTCTTGCAATTCCGGCCGAACGAAAGAAGATATCTGCTCAAAACATACTGTGCAGGTGCAGACAGTGGCACCCGACATGCGTGCGTTGTCGTTTTCCGCCGGGCACTCTTTGGGCCGGCGCAGCACGCAGAAACACCTAGAATGAAGATAAGCGCCTTTTTGTCATTGTCCGCGACCTACATTGAAGATGCACAATCTTCTTTCAATTCCGGCCGAACGGAAGGAGATATCTGCTCAAAACTTTCTGTGCAGGTGCAGACAGTGGCACCCGACATGCCTGCGTTGTCGTTTTCCGCCGGGCACTCTTTGGGCCGGAGCAGCATGCAGAAACACCTAGATTGAAGATAAGCGCCTTTTTGTCATTGACCGCGACCTACATTGCAGATGCACAAACGTCTTGCAATTCCGGCCGAACGAAAGAAGATATCTGCTCAAAACATACTGTGCAGGTGCAGACAGTGGCACCCGACATGCCTGCGTTGTCGTTTTCCGCCGGGCACTCTTTGGGCCGGCGCAGCACGCAGAAACACCTAGATTGAAGATAAGCGCCTTTTTGTCATTGACCGCGACCTACATTGAAGATGCACAATCTTCTTTCAATTCCGGCCGAACGGAAGGAGATATCTGCTCAAAACTTTCTGTGCAGGTGCAGACAGTGGCACCCGACATGCCTGCGTTGTCGTTTTCCGCCGGGCACTCTTTGGGCCGGCGCAGCACGCAGAAACACCTAGATTGAAGATAAGCGCCTTTTGCCATTGACCGCGACGAACATAGAAGATGCACAAACGTCTTGCAATTCCGGCCGAATGGAAGGAGATATCTGCTCAAAACTTTCTGTGCAGGTGTAGACAGTGGCACCCGACATGCCTGCGTTGTCGTTTTCCGCCGGGCACTCTTTGGGCCGGCGCAGCACGCAGAAACACCTAGATTGAAGATAAGCGCCTTTTTGTCATTGACCGCGACCTACATTGAAGATGCACAATCTTCTTTCAATTCCGGCCGAACGGAAGGAGATATCTGCTCAAAACATTCTGTGCAGGTGCAGACAGTGGCACCCGACATGCCTGCGTTGTCGTTTTCCGCCGGGCACTCTTTGAGCCGGAGCAGCACGCAGAAACACCTACATTGAAGATAAGCGCCTTTTGCCATTGACCGCGACAAACATAGAAGATGCACAATCTTCTTTCAATTACGGCCGAACGGAAGGAGATATCTGCTCAAAACTTTCTGTGCAGGTGCAGACAGTGGCACCCGACATGCCTGCGTTGTCGTTTTCCGCCGGGCACTCTTTGGGCCGGCGCAGCACGCAGAAACACCTAGATTGAAGATAAGCGCCTTTTTGTTATTGACCGCGACCTACATTGAAGATGCACAATCTTCTTTCAATTCCGGCCGAACGGAAGGAGATATCTGCTCAAAACTTTCTGTGCAGGTGCAGACAGTGGCACTCGACATGCCTGCGTTGTCGTTTTCCGCCGGGCACTCTTTGGGCCGGCGCAGCACGCAGAAACACCTAGATTGAAGATAAGCGCCTTTTGCCATTGACCGCGACGAACATAGAAGATGCACAAACGTCTTGCAATTCCGGCCGAATGGAAGGAGATATCTGCTCAAAACTTTCTGTGCAGGTGCAGACAGTGGCACCCGACATGCCTGCGTTGTCGTTTTCCGCCGGGCACTCTTTGGGCCGGAGCAGCACGCAGAAACACCTAGATTGAAGATAAGCGCCTTTTGCCATTGACCGCGACGAACATAGAAGATGCACAAACGTCTTGCAATTCCGGCCGAATGGAAGGAGATATCTGCTCAAACCTTTCTGTGCAGGTGCAGACAGTGGCACCCGACATGCCTGCGTTGTCGTTTTCCGCCGGGCACTCTTTGGGCCGGAGCAGCACGCAGAAACACCTAGATTGAAGATAAGCTCCTTTTGTCATTGACCGCGACGAACATAGAAGATGCACAAACTTCTTGCAATTCCGGCCGAATGGAAGGAGATATCTGCTCAAAACTTTCTGTGCAGGTGTAGACAGTGGCACCCGACATGCCTGCGTTGTCGTTTTCCGCCGGGCATTCTTTGGGCCGGCGCAGCACGCAGAAACACCTAGATTGAAGATAAGCGCCTTTTTGTCATTGACCGCGACCTACATTGAAGATGCACAATCTTCTTTCAATTACGGCCGAACGGAAGGAGATATTTGCTCAAAACATTCTGTGCAGGTGCAGACAGTGGCACCCGACATGCCTGCGTTGTCCTTTTCCGCCGGGCAGTCTTTGGGCCGGCGCAGCACGCAGAAACACCTAGATTGAAGATAAGCGCCTTTTTGTCATTGACCGCGACCTACATTGAAGATGCACAATCTTCTTTCAATTCCGGCCGAACGGAAGGAGATATCTGCTCAAAACTTTCTGTGCAGGTGCAGACAGTGGCACTCGACATGCCTGCGTTGTCGTTTTCCGCCGGGCACTCTTTGGGCCGGCGCAGCACGCAGAAACACCTAGATTGAAGATAAGCGCCTTTTGCCATTGACCGCGACGAAAATAGAAGACGCACAAACGTCTTGCAATTCCGGCCGAATGGAAGGAGATATCTGCTCAAAACTTTCTGTGCAGGTGCAGACAGTGGCACTCGACATGCCTGCGTTGTCGTTTTCCGCCGGGCACTCTTTGGGCCGGCGCAGCACGCAGAAACACCTAGATTGAAGATAAGCGCCTTTTGCCATTGACCGCGACGAAAATAGAAGACGCACAAACGTCTTGCAATTCCGGCCGAATGGAAGGAGATATCTGCTCAAAACTTTCTGTGCAGGTGCAGACAGTGGCACCCGACATGCCTGCGTTGTCGTTTTCCGCCGGGCACTCTTTGGGCCGGAGCAGCACGCAGAAACACCTAGATTGAAGATAAGCGCCTTTTTGTCATTGACCGCGACCTACATTGCAGATGCACAAACGTCTTGCAATTCCGGCCGAACGAAAGAAGATATCTGCTCAAAACATACTGTGCAGGTGCAGACAGTGGCACCCGACATGCCTGCGTTGTCGTTTTCCGCCGGGCACTCTTTGGGCCGGCGCAGCACGCAGAAACACCTAGATTGAAGATAAGCTCCTTTTGTCATTGACCGCGACGAACATAGAAGATGCACAAACTTCTTGCAATTCCGGCCGAATGGAAGGAGATATCTGCTCAAAACATTCTGTGCAGGTGCAGACAGTGGCACTCGACATGCCTGCGTTGTCGTTTTCCGCCGGGCACTCTTTGGGCCGGCGCAGCACGCAGAAACACCTAGATTGAAGATAAGCGCCTTTTGCCATTGACCGCGACGAAAATAGAAGATGCACAAACGTCTTGCAATTCCGGCCGAATGGAAGGAGATATCTGCTCAAAACTTTCTGTGCAGGTGCAGACAGTGGCACCCGACATGCCTGCGTTGTCGTTTTCCGCCGGGCACTCTTTGGGCCGGAGCAGCACGCAGAAACACCTAGATTGAAGATAAGCGCCTTTTTGTCATTGACCGCGACCTACATTGCAGATGCACAAACGTCTTGCAATTCCGGCCGAACGAAAGAAGATATCTGCTCAAAACATACTGTGCAGGTGCAGACAGTGGCACCCGACATGCCTGCGTTGTCGTTTTCCGCCGGGCACTCTTTGGGCCGGCGCAGCACGCAGAAACACCTAGATTGAAGATAAGCGCCTTTTTGTCATTGACCGCGACCTACATTGAAGATGCACAATCTTCTTTCAATTCCGGCCGAACGGAAGGAGATATCTGCTCAAAACATTCTGTGCAGGTGCAGACAGTGGCACCCGACATGCCTGCGTTGTCGTTTTCCGCCGGGCACTCTTTGAGCCGGAGCAGCACGCAGAAACACCTACATTGAAGATAAGCGCCTTTTGCCATTGACCGTGACAAACATAGAAGATGCACAATCTTCTTTCAATTACGGCCGAACGGAAGGAGATATCTGCTCAAAACTTTCTGTGCAGGTGCAGACAGTGGCACCCGACATGCCTGCGTTGTCGTTTTCCGCCGGGCACTCTTTGGGCCGGCGCAGCACGCAGAAACACCTAGATTGAAGATAAGCGCCTTTTTGTTATTGACCGCGACCTACATTGAAGATGCACAATCTTCTTTCAATTCCGGCCGAACGGAAGGAGATATCTGCTCAAAACTTTCTGTGCAGGTGCAGACAGTGGCACTCGACATGCCTGCGTTGTCGTTTTCCGCCGGGCACTCTTTGGGCCGGCGCAGCACGCAGAAACACCTAGATTGAAGATAAGCGCCTTTTGCCATTGACCGCGACGAACATAGAAGATGCACAAACGTCTTGCAATTCCGGCCGAATGGAAGGAGATATCTGCTCAAAACTTTCTGTGCAGGTGCAGACAGTGGCACCCGACATGCCTGCGTTGTCGTTTTCCGCCGGGCACTCTTTGGGCCGGAGCAGCACGCAGAAACACCTAGATTGAAGATAAGCTCCTTTTGTCATTGACCGCGACGAACATAGAAGATGCACAAACTTCTTGCAATTCCGGCCGAATGGAAGGAGATATCTGCTCAAAACTTTCTGTGCAGGTGTAGACAGTGGCACCCGACATGCCTGCGTTGTCGTTTTCCGCCGGGCACTCTTTGGGCCGGCGCAGCACGCAGAAACACCTAGATTGAAGATAAGCGCCTTTTTGTCTTTGACCGCGACCTACATTGAAGATGCACAATCTTCTTTCAATTCCGGCCGAACGGAAGAAGATATCTGCTCAAAACATTCTGTGCAGGTGCAGACAGTGGCACCCGACATGCCTGCGTTGTCGTTTTCGGCCGGGCAGTCTTTGGGCCGGCGCAGAATGCAGAAACACCTAGATTGAAGATAAGCGCCTTTTTGTCATTGACCGCGACCTACATTGAAGATGCACAAACTTCTTTCAATTCCGGCCGAACGGAAGGAGATATCTGCTCAAAACATACTGTGCAGGTGCAGACAGTGGCACCCGACATGCCTGCGTTGTCGTTTTCCGCCGGGCACTCTTTGGGCCGGAGCAGCATGCAGAAACACCTAGATTGAAGATAAGCGCCTTTTTGTCATTGACCGCGACCTACATTGCAGATGCACAAACGTCTTGCAATTCCGGCCGAACGAAAGAAGATATCTGCTCAAAACATACTGTGCAGGTGCAGACAGTGGCACCCGACATGCGTGCGTTGTCGTTTTCCGCCGGGCACTCTTTGGGCCGGCGCAGCACGCAGAAACACCTAGAATGAAGATAAGCGCCTTTTTGTCATTGTCCGCGACCTACATTGAAGATGCACAATCTTCTTTCAATTCCGGCCGAACGGAAGGAGATATCTGCTCAAAACTTTCTGTGCAGGTGCAGACAGTGGCACCCGACATGCCTGCGTTGTCGTTTTCCGCCGGGCACTCTTTGGGCCGGAGCAGCATGCAGAAACACCTAGATTGAAGATAAGCGCCTTTTTGTCATTGACCGCGACCTACATTGCAGATGCACAAACGTCTTGCAATTCCGGCCGAACGAAAGAAGATATCTGCTCAAAACATACTGTGCAGGTGCAGACAGTGGCACCCGACATGCCTGCGTTGTCGTTTTCCGCCGGGCACTCTTTGGGCCGGCGCAGCACGCAGAAACACCTAGATTGAAGATAAGCGCCTTTTTGTCATTGACCGCGACCTACATTGAAGATGCACAATCTTCTTTCAATTCCGGCCGAACGGAAGGAGATATCTGCTCAAAACTTTCTGTGCAGGTGCAGACAGTGGCACCCGACATGCCTGCGTTGTCGTTTTCCGCCGGGCACTCTTTGGGCCGGCGCAGCACGCAGAAACACCTAGATTGAAGATAAGCGCCTTTTGCCATTGACCGCGACGAACATAGAAGATGCACAAACGTCTTGCAATTCCGGCCGAATGGAAGGAGATATCTGCTCAAAACTTTCTGTGCAGGTGTAGACAGTGGCACCCGACATGCCTGCGTTGTCGTTTTCCGCCGGGCACTCTTTGGGCCGGCGCAGCACGCAGAAACACCTAGATTGAAGATAAGCGCCTTTTTGTCATTGACCGCGACCTACATTGAAGATGCACAATCTTCTTTCAATTCCGGCCGAACGGAAGGAGATATCTGCTCAAAACATTCTGTGCAGGTGCAGACAGTGGCACCCGACATGCCTGCGTTGTCGTTTTCCGCCGGGCACTCTTTGAGCCGGAGCAGCACGCAGAAACACCTACATTGAAGATAAGCGCCTTTTGCCATTGACCGCGACAAACATAGAAGATGCACAATCTTCTTTCAATTACGGCCGAACGGAAGGAGATATCTGCTCAAAACTTTCTGTGCAGGTGCAGACAGTGGCACCCGACATGCCTGCGTTGTCGTTTTCCGCCGGGCACTCTTTGGGCCGGCGCAGCACGCAGAAACACCTAGATTGAAGATAAGCGCCTTTTTGTTATTGACCGCGACCTACATTGAAGATGCACAATCTTCTTTCAATTCCGGCCGAACGGAAGGAGATATCTGCTCAAAACTTTCTGTGCAGGTGCAGACAGTGGCACTCGACATGCCTGCGTTGTCGTTTTCCGCCGGGCACTCTTTGGGCCGGCGCAGCACGCAGAAACACCTAGATTGAAGATAAGCGCCTTTTGCCATTGACCGCGACGAACATAGAAGATGCACAAACGTCTTGCAATTCCGGCCGAATGGAAGGAGATATCTGCTCAAAACTTTCTGTGCAGGTGCAGACAGTGGCACCCGACATGCCTGCGTTGTCGTTTTCCGCCGGGCACTCTTTGGGCCGGAGCAGCACGCAGAAACACCTAGATTGAAGATAAGCGCCTTTTGCCATTGACCGCGACGAACATAGAAGATGCACAAACGTCTTGCAATTCCGGCCGAATGGAAGGAGATATCTGCTCAAACCTTTCTGTGCAGGTGCAGACAGTGGCACCCGACATGCCTGCGTTGTCGTTTTCCGCCGGGCACTCTTTGGGCCGGAGCAGCACGCAGAAACACCTAGATTGAAGATAAGCTCCTTTTGTCATTGACCGCGACGAACATAGAAGATGCACAAACTTCTTGCAATTCCGGCCGAATGGAAGGAGATATCTGCTCAAAACTTTCTGTGCAGGTGTAGACAGTGGCACCCGACATGCCTGCGTTGTCGTTTTCCGCCGGGCATTCTTTGGGCCGGCGCAGCACGCAGAAACACCTAGATTGAAGATAAGCGCCTTTTTGTCATTGACCGCGACCTACATTGAAGATGCACAATCTTCTTTCAATTACGGCCGAACGGAAGGAGATATTTGCTCAAAACATTCTGTGCAGGTGCAGACAGTGGCACCCGACATGCCTGCGTTGTCCTTTTCCGCCGGGCAGTCTTTGGGCCGGCGCAGCACGCAGAAACACCTAGATTGAAGATAAGCGCCTTTTTGTCATTGACCGCGACCTACATTGAAGATGCACAATCTTCTTTCAATTCCGGCCGAACGGAAGGAGATATCTGCTCAAAACTTTCTGTGCAGGTGCAGACAGTGGCACTCGACATGCCTGCGTTGTCGTTTTCCGCCGGGCACTCTTTGGGCCGGCGCAGCACGCAGAAACACCTAGATTGAAGATAAGCGCCTTTTGCCATTGACCGCGACGAAAATAGAAGACGCACAAACGTCTTGCAATTCCGGCCGAATGGAAGGAGATATCTGCTCAAAACTTTCTGTGCAGGTGCAGACAGTGGCACTCGACATGCCTGCGTTGTCGTTTTCCGCCGGGCACTCTTTGGGCCGGCGCAGCACGCAGAAACACCTAGATTGAAGATAAGCGCCTTTTGCCATTGACCGCGACGAAAATAGAAGACGCACAAACGTCTTGCAATTCCGGCCGAATGGAAGGAGATATCTGCTCAAAACTTTCTGTGCAGGTGCAGACAGTGGCACCCGACATGCCTGCGTTGTCGTTTTCCGCCGGGCACTCTTTGGGCCGGAGCAGCACGCAGAAACACCTAGATTGAAGATAAGCGCCTTTTTGTCATTGACCGCGACCTACATTGCAGATGCACAAACGTCTTGCAATTCCGGCCGAACGAAAGAAGATATCTGCTCAAAACATACTGTGCAGGTGCAGACAGTGGCACCCGACATGCCTGCGTTGTCGTTTTCCGCCGGGCACTCTTTGGGCCGGCGCAGCACGCAGAAACACCTAGATTGAAGATAAGCTCCTTTTGTCATTGACCGCGACGAACATAGAAGATGCACAAACTTCTTGCAATTCCGGCCGAATGGAAGGAGATATCTGCTCAAAACATTCTGTGCAGGTGCAGACAGTGGCACTCGACATGCCTGCGTTGTCGTTTTCCGCCGGGCACTCTTTGGGCCGGCGCAGCACGCAGAAACACCTAGATTGAAGATAAGCGCCTTTTGCCATTGACCGCGACGAAAATAGAAGATGCACAAACGTCTTGCAATTCCGGCCGAATGGAAGGAGATATCTGCTCAAAACTTTCTGTGCAGGTGCAGACAGTGGCACCCGACATGCCTGCGTTGTCGTTTACCGCCGGGCACTCTTTGGGCCGGAGCAGCACGCAGAAACACCTAGATTGAAGATAAGCGCCTTTTTGTCATTGACCGCGACCTACATTGCAGATGCACAAACGTCTTGCAATTCCGGCCGAACGAAAGAAGATATCTGCTCAAAACATACTGTGCAGGTGCAGACAGTGGCACCCGACATGCCTGCGTTGTCGTTTTCCGCCGGGCACTCTTTGGGCCGGCGCAGCACGCAGAAACACCTAGATTGAAGATAAGCGCCTTTTTGTCATTGACCGCGACCTACATTGAAGATGCACAATCTTCTTTCAATTCCGGCCGAACGGAAGGAGATATCTGCTCAAAACATTCTGTGCAGGTGCAGACAGTGGCACCCGACATGCCTGCGTTGTCGTTTTCCGCCGGGCACTCTTTGAGCCGGAGCAGCACGCAGAAACACCTACATTGAAGATAAGCGCCTTTTGCCATTGACCGTGACAAACATAGAAGATGCACAATCTTCTTTCAATTACGGCCGAACGGAAGGAGATATCTGCTCAAAACTTTCTGTGCAGGTGCAGACAGTGGCACCCGACATGCCTGCGTTGTCGTTTTCCGCCGGGCACTCTTTGGGCCGGCGCAGCACGCAGAAACACCTAGATTGAAGATAAGCGCCTTTTTGTTATTGACCGCGACCTACATTGAAGATGCACAATCTTCTTTCAATTCCGGCCGAACGGAAGGAGATATCTGCTCAAAACTTTCTGTGCAGGTGCAGACAGTGGCACTCGACATGCCTGCATTGTCGTTTTCCGCCGGGCACTCTTTGGGCCGGCGCAGCACGCAGAAACACCTAGATTGAAGATAAGCGCCTTTTGCCATTGACCGCGACGAACATAGAAGATGCACAAACGTCTTGCAATTCCGGCCGAATGGAAGGAGATATCTGCTCAAAACTTTCTGTGCAGGTGCAGACAGTGGCACCCGACATGCCTGCGTTGTCGTTTTCCGCCGGGCACTCTTTGGGCCGGAGCAGCACGCAGAAACACCTAGATTGAAGATAAGCTCCTTTTGTCATTGACCGCGACGAACATAGAAGATGCACAAACTTCTTGCAATTCCGGCCGAATGGAAGGAGATATCTGCTCAAAACTTTCTGTGCAGGTGTAGACAGTGGCACCCGACATGCCTGCGTTGTCGTTTTCCGCCGGGCACTCTTTGGGCCGGCGCAGCACGCAGAAACACCTAGATTGAAGATAAGCGCCTTTTTGTCATTGACCGCGACCTACATTGCAGATGCACAAACGTCTTGCAATTCCGGCCGAACGAAAGAAGATATCTGCTCAAAACATACTGTGCAGGTGCAGACAGTGGCACCCGACATGCCTGCGTTGTCGTTTTCCGCCGGGCACTCTTTGGGCCGGCGCAGCACGCAGAAACACCTAGATTGAAGATAAGCGCCTTTTTGTCATTGACCGCGACCTACATTGAAGATGCACAATCTTCTTTCAATTCCGGCCGAACGGAAGGAGATATCTGCTCAAAACATTCTGTGCAGGTGCAGACACTGGCACCCGACATGCCTGCGTTGTCGTTTTCCGCCGGGCACTCTTTGAGCCGGAGCAGCACGCAGAAACACCTTCATTGAAGATAAGCGCCTTTTGCGATTGACCGCGACAAACATAGAAGATGCACAATCTTCTTTCAATTACGGCCGAACGGAAGGAGATATCTGCTCAAAACTTTCTGTGCAGGTGCAGACAGTGGCACCCGACATGCCTGCGTTGTCGTTTTCCGCCGGGCACTCTTTGGGCCGGCGCAGCACGCAGAAACACCTAGATTGAAGATAAGCGCCTTTTTGTTATTGACCGCGACCTACATTGAAGATGCACAATCTTCTTTCAATTCCGGCCGAACGGAAGGAGATATCTGCTCAAAACTTTCTGTGCAGGTGCAGACAGTGGCACTCGACATGCCTGCGTTGTCGTTTTCCGCCGGGCACTCTTTGGGCCGGCGCAGCACGCAGAAACACCTAGATTGAAGATAAGCGCCTTTTGCCATTGACCGCGACGAACATAGAAGATGCACAAACGTCTTGCAATTCCGGCCGAATGGAAGGAGATATCTGCTCAAAACTTTCTGTGCAGGTGCAGACAGTGGCACCCGACATGCCTGCGTTGTCGTTTTCCGCCGGGCACTCTTTGGGCCGGAGCAGCACGCAGAAACACCTAGATTGAAGATAAGCTCCTTTTGTCATTGACCGCGACGAACATAGAAGATGCACAAACTTCTTGCAATTCCGGCCGAATGGAAGGAGATATCTGCTCAAAACTTTCTGTGCAGGTGTAGACAGTGGCACCCGACATGCCTGCGTTGTCGTTTTCCGCCGGGCACTCTTTGGGCCGGCGCAGCACGCAGAAACACCTAGATTGAAGATAAGCGCCTTTTTGTCATTGACCGCGACCTACATTGAAGATGCACAATCTTCTTTCAATTCCGGCCGAACGGAAGGAGATATCTGCTCAAAACTTTCTGTGCAGGTGCAGACAGTGGCACCCGACATGCCTGCGTTGTCGTTTTCCGCCGGGCACTCTTTGGGCCGGAGCAGCACGCAGAAACACCTAGATTGAAGATAAGCTCCTTTTGTCATTGACCGCGACGAACATAGAAGATGCACAAACTTCTTGCAATTCCGGCCGAATGGAAGGAGATATCTGCTCAAAACATTCTGTGCAGGTGCAGACAGTGGCACTCGACATGCCTGCGTTGTCGTTTTCCGCCGGGCACTCTTTGGGCCGGCGCAGCACGCAGAAACACCTAGATTGAAGATAAGCGCCTTTTGCCATTGACCGCGACGAAAATAGAAGATGCACAAACGTCTTGCAATTCCGGCCCAATGGAAGGAGATATCTGCTCAAAACTTTCTGTGCAGGTGCAGACAGTGGCACCCGACATGCCTGCGTTGTCGTTTTCCGCCGGGCACTCTTTGGGCCGGAGCAGCACGCAGAAACACCTAGATTGAAGATAAGCGCCTTTTTGTCATTGACCGCGACCTACATTGCAGATGCACAAACGTCTTGCAATTCCGGCCGAACGAAAGAAGATATCTGCTCAAAACATACTGTGCAGGTGCAGACAGTGGCACCCGACATGCCTGCGTTGTCGATTTCCGCCGGGCACTCTTTGGGCCGGCGCAGCACGCAGAAACACCTAGATTGAAGATAAGCGCCTTTTTGTCATTGACCGCGACCTACATTGAAGATGCACAATCTTCTTTCAATTCCGGCCGAACGGAAGGAGATATCTGCTCAAAACATTCTGTGCAGGTGCAGACAGTGGCACCCGACATGCCTGCGTTGTCGTTTTCCGCCGGGCACTCTTTGAGCCGGAGCAGCACGCAGAAACACCTACATTGAAGATAAGCGCCTTTTGCGATTGACCGCGACAAACATAGAAGATGCACAATCTTCTTTCAATTACGGCCGAACGGAAGGAGATATCTGCTCAAAACTTTCTGTGCAGGTGCAGACAGTGGCACCCGACATGCCTGCGTTGTCGTTTTCCGCCGGGCACTCTTTGGGCCGGCGCAGCACGCAGAAACACCTAGATTGAAGATAAGCGCCTTTTTGTTATTGACCGCGACCTACATTGAAGATGCACAATCTTCTTTCAATTCCGGCCGAACGGAAGGAGATATCTGCTCAAAACTTTCTGTGCAGGTGCAGACAGTGGCACTCGACAAGCCTGCGTTGTCGTTTTCCGCCGGGCACTCTTTGGGCCGGCGCAGCACGCAGAAACACCTAGATTGAAGATAAGCGCCTTTTGCCATTGACCGCGACGAACATAGAAGATGCACAAACGTCTTGCAATTCCGGCCGAATGGAAGGAGATATCTGCTCAAAACTTTCTGTGCAGGTGCAGACAGTGGCACCCGACATGCCTGCGTTGTCGTTTTCCGCCGGGCACTCTTTGGGCCGGAGCAGCACGCAGAAACACCTAGATTGAAGATAAGCTCCTTTTGTCATTGACCGCGACGAACATAGAAGATGCACAAACTTCTTGCAATTCCGGCCGAATGGAAGGAGATATCTGCTCAAAACTTTCTGTGCAGGTGTAGACAGTGGCACCCGACATGCCTGCGTTGTCGTTTTCCGCCGGGCACTCTTTGGGCCGGCGCAGCACGCAGAAACACCTAGATTGAAGATAAGCGCCTTTTTGTCTTTGACCGCGACCTACATTGAAGATGCACAATCTTCTTTCAATTCCGGCCGAACGGAAGAAGATATCTGCTCAAAACATTCTGTGCAGGTGCAGACAGTGGCACCCGACATGCCTGCGTTGTCGTTTTCGGCCGGGCAGTCTTTGGGCCGGCGCAGAATGCAGAAACACCTAGATTGAAGATAAGCGCCTTTTTGTCATTGACCGCGACCTACATTGAAGATGCACAAACTTCTTTCAATTCCGGCCGAACGGAAGGAGATATCTGCTCAAAACTTTCTGTGCAGGTGCAGACAGTGGCACTCGACATGCCTGCGTTGTCGTTTTCCGCCGGGCACTCTTTGGGCCGGCGCAGCACGCAGAAACACCTAGATTGAAGATAAGCGCCTTTTGCCATTGACCGCAACGAAAATAGAAGATGCACAAACGTCTTGCAATTCCGGCCGAATGGAAGGAGATATCTGCTCAAAACTTTCTGTGCAGGTGCAGACAGTGGCACCCGACATGCCTGCGTTGTCGTTTTCCGCCGGGCACTCTTTGGGCCGGCGCAGCACGCAGAAACACCTAGATTGCAGGTAAGGGCTTTTTGACATTGACCGCGACCAATATTGAAGATGCACAAACGTCTTGCAATTCTGGCCGAACGAAAGAAGATATCTGCTCAAACCTTTCTGTGCAGGTGCAGACAGTGGCACCCGACATGGCTGCGTTGTCGTTTTCCGCCGGGCAGTCTTGGGGCCGGCGCAGCACGCAGAAACACCTAGATTGAAGATAAGCGCCTTTTTGTCATTGACCGCGACCTACATTGAAGATGCACAATCTTCTTTCAATTCCGGCCGAACGGAAGGAGATATCTGCTCAAAACTTTCTGTGCAGGTGCAGACAGTGGCACTCGACATGCCTGCGTTGTCGTTTTCCGCCGGGCACTCTTTGGGCCGGCGCAGCACGCAGAAACACCTAGATTGAAGATAAGCGCCTTTTGCCATTGACCGCGACGAACATAGAAGATGCACAAACGTCTTGCAATTCCGGCCGAATGGAAGGAGATATCTGCTCAAAACTTTCTGTGCAGGTGTAGACAGTGGCACCCGACATGCCTGCGTTGTCGTTTTCCGCCGGGCACTCTTTGGGCCGGCGCAGCACGCAGAAACACCTAGATTGAAGATAAGCGCCTTTTTGTCATTGACCGCGACCTACATTGAAGATGCACAATCTTCTTTCAATTCCGGCCGAACGGAAGGAGATATCTGCTCAAAACTTTCTGTGCAGGTGCAGACAGTGGCACCCGACATGCCTGCGTTGTCGTTTTCCGCCGGGCACTCTTTGGGCCGGCGCAGCACGCAGAAACACCTAGATTGAAGATAAGCGCCTTTTTGTTATTGACCGCGACCTACATTGAAGATGCACAATCTTCTTTCAATTCCGGCCGAACGGAAGGAGATATCTGCTCAAAACTTTCTGTGCAGGTGCAGACAGTGGCACTCGACATGCCTGCGTTGTCGTTTTCCGCCGGGCACTCTTTGGGCCGGCGCAGCACGCAGAAACACCTAGATTGAAGATAAGCGCCTTTTGCCATTGACCGCGACGAACATAGAAGATGCACAAACGTCTTGCAATTCCGGCCGAATGGAAGGAGATATCTGCTCAAAACTTTCTGTGCAGGTGCAGACAGTGGCACCCGACATGCCTGCGTTGTCGTTTTCCGCCGGGCACTCTTTGGGCCGGAGCAGCACGCAGAAACACCTAGATTGAAGATAAGCGCCTTTTGCCATTGACCGCGACGAACATAGAAGATGCACAAACGTCTTGCAATTCCGGCCGAATGGAAGGAGATATCTGCTCAAACCTTTCTGTGCAGGTGCAGACAGTGGCACCCGACATGCCTGCGTTGTCGTTTTCCGCCGGGCACTCTTTGGGCCGGAGCAGCACGCAGAAACACCTAGATTGAAGATAAGCTCCTTTTGTCATTGACCGCGACGAACATAGAAGATGCACAAACTTCTTGCAATTCCGGCCGAATGGAAGGAGATATCTGCTCAAAACTTTCTGTGCAGGTGTAGACAGTGGCACCCGACATGCCTGCGTTGTCGTTTTCCGCCGGGCATTCTTTGGGCCGGCGCAGCACGCAGAAACACCTAGATTGAAGATAAGCGCCTTTTTGTCATTGACCGCGACCTACATTGAAGATGCACAATCTTCTTTCAATTACGGCCGAACGGAAGGAGATATTTGCTCAAAACATTCTGTGCAGGTGCAGACAGTGGCACCCGACATGCCTGCGTTGTCGTTTTCCGCCGGGCAGTCTTTGGGCCGGCGCAGCACGCAGAAACACCTAGATTGAAGATAAGCGCCTTTTTGTCATTGACCGCGACCTACATTGAAGATGCACAATCTTCTTTCAATTCCGGCCGAACGGAAGGAGATATCTGCTCAAAACTTTCTGTGCAGGTGCAGACAGTGGCACTCGACATGCCTGCGTTGTCGTTTTCCGCCGGGCACTCTTTGGGCCGGCGCAGCACGCAGAAACACCTAGATTGAAGATAAGCGCCTTTTGCCATTGACCGCGACGAAAATAGAAGACGCACAAACGTCTTGCAATTCCGGCCGAATGGAAGGAGATATCTGCTCAAAACTTTCTGTGCAGGTGCAGACAGTGGCACCCGACATGCCTGCGTTGTCGTTTTCCGCCGGGCACTCTTTGGGCCGGAGCAGCACGCAGAAACACCTAGATTGAAGATAAGCGCCTTTTTGTCATTGACCGCGACCTACATTGCAGATGCACAAACGTCTTGCAATTCCGGCCGAACGAAAGAAGATATCTGCTCAAAACATACTGTGCAGGTGCAGACAGTGGCACCCGACATGCCTGCGTTGTCGTTTTCCGCCGGGCACTCTTTGGGCCGGCGCAGCACGCAGAAACACCTAGATTTAAGATAAGCGCCTTTTTGTCATTGACCGCGACCTACATTGAAGATGCACAATCTTCTTTCAATTCCGGCCGAACAGAAGGAGATATCTGCTCAAAACTTTCTGTGCAGGTGCAGACAGTGGCACCCGACATGCCTGCGTTGTCGTTTTCCGCCGGGCACTCTTTGGGCCGGAGCAGCACGCAGAAACACCTAGATTGAAGATAAGCTCCTTTTGTCATTGACCGCGACGAACATAGAAGATGCACAAACTTCTTGCAATTCCGGCCGAATGGAAGGAGATATCTGCTCAAAACATTCTGTGCAGGTGCAGACAGTGGCACTCGACATGCCTGCGTTGTCGTTTTCCGCCGGGCACTCTTTGGGCCGGCGCAGCACGCAGAAACACCTAGATTGAAGATAAGCGCCTTTTGCCATTGACCGCGACGAAAATAGAAGATGCACAAACGTCTTGCAATTCCGGCCGAATGGAAGGAGATATCTGCTCAAAACTTTCTGTGCAGGTGCAGACAGTGGCACCCGACATGACTGCGTTGTCGTTTTCCGCCGGGCACTCTTTGGGCCGGAGCAGCACGCAGAAACACCTAGATTGAAGATAAGCGCCTTTTTGTCATTGACCGCGACCTACATTGCAGATGCACAAACGTCTTGCAATTCCGGCCGAACGAAAGAAGATATCTGCTCAAAACATACTGTGCAGGTGCAGACAGTGGCACCCGACATTCCTGCGTTGTCGTTTTCCGCCGGGCACTCTTTGGGCCGGCGCAGCACGCAGAAACACCTAGATTGAAGATAAGCGCCTTTTTGTCATTGACCGCGACCTACATTGAAGATGCACAATCTTCTTTCAATTCCGGCCGAACGGAAGGAGATATCTGCTCAAAACATTCTGTGCAGGTGCAGACAGTGGCACCCGACATGCCTGCGTTGTCGTTTTCCGCCGGGCACTCTTTGAGCCGGAGCAGCACGCAGAAACACCTACATTGAAGATAAGCGCCTTTTGCCATTGACCGTGACAAACATAGAAGATGCACAATCTTCTTTCAATTACGGCCGAACGGAAGGAGATATCTGCTCAAAACTTTCTGTGCAGGTGCAGACAGTGGCACCCGACATGCCTGCGTTGTCGTTTTCCGCCGGGCACTCTTTGGGCCGGCGCAGCACGCAGAAACACCTAGATTGAAGATAAGCGCCTTTTTGTCATTGACCGCGACCTACATTGAAGATGCACAATCTTCTTTCAATTCCGGCCGAACGGAAGGAGATATTTGCTCAAAACATTCTGTGCAGGTGCAGACAGTGGCACCCGACATGCCTGCGTTGTCGTTTTCCGCCGGGCAGTCTTTGGGCCGGCGCAGCACGCAGAAACACCTAGATTGAAGATAAGCGCCTTTTTGTCATTGACCGCGACCTACATTGAAGATGCACAATCTTCTTTCAATTCCGGCCGAACGGAAGGAGATATCTGCTCAAAACTTTCTGTGCAGGTGCAGACAGTGGCACTCGACATGCCTGCGTTGTCGTTTTCCGCCGGGCACTCTTTGGGCCGGCGCAGCACGCAGAAACACCTAGATTGAAGATAAGCGCCTTTTGCCATTGACCGCGACGAAAATAGAAGATGCACAAACGTCTTGCAATTCCGGCCGAATGGAAGGAGATATCTGCTCAAAACTTTCTGTGCAGGTGCAGACAGTGGCACCCGACATGCCTGCGTTGTCGTTTTCCGCCGGGCACTCTTTGGGCCGGAGCAGCACGCAGAAACACCTAGATTGAAGATAAGCGCCTTTTTGTCATTGACCGCGACCTACATTGCAGATGCACAAACGTCTTGCAATTCCGGCCGAACGAAAGAAGATATCTGCTCAAAACATACTGTGCAGGTGCAGACAGTGGCACCCGACATGCCTGCGTTGTCGTTTTCCGCCGGGCACTCTTTGGGCCGGCGCAGCACGCAGAAACACCTAGATTGCAGGTAAGGGCTTTTTGACATTGACCGCGACCAATATTGAAGATGCACAAACGTCTTGCAATTCTGGCCGAACGAAAGAAGATATCTGCTCAAACCTTTCTGTGCAGGTGCAGACAGTGGCACCCGACATGGCTGCGTTGTCGTTTTCCGCCGGACAGTCTTGGGGCCGGCGCAGCACGCAGAAACACCTAGATTGAAGATAAGCGCCTTTTTGTCATTGACCTCGACCTACATTGAAGATGCACAATCTTCTTTCAATTCCGGCCGAACGGAAGGAGATATCTGCTCAAAACTTTCTGTGCAGGTGCAGACAGTGGCACTCGACATGCCTGCGTTGTCGTTTTCCGCCGGGCACTCTTTGGGCCGGCGCAGCACGCAGAAACACCTAGATTGAAGATAAGCGCCTTTTGCCATTGACCGCGACGAACATAGAAGATGCACAAACGTCTTACAATTCCGGCCGAATGGAAGGAGATATCTGCTCAAACCTTTCTGTGCAGATGCAGACAGTGGCACCCGACATGCCTGCATTGTCGTTTTCAGCCGGGCACTCTTTGGGCCGGCGCAGCACGCAGAAACACCTAGATTGCAGATAAGGGCTTTTTGACATTGACCGCGACCAATATTGAAGATGCACGAACGTCTTGCAATTCCGGCCGAACGAAAGAAGATATCTGCTTAAAACTTTCTGTGCAGGTGCAGACAGTGGCACCCGACATGCCTGCGTTGTCGTTTTCCGCCGGGCACTCTTTGGGCCGGCGCAGCACGCAGAAACACCTAGATTGAAGATAAGCGCATTTTTGTCATTGTCCGCGACCTACATTGAAGATGCACAATCTTCTTTCAATTCCGGCTGAACGGAAGGAGATATCTGCTCAAAACTTTCTGTGCAGATGCAGACAGTGGCACCCGACATGCCTGCGTTGTCGTTTTCCGCCGGGCACTCTTTGGGCCGGCGCAGCACGCAGAAACACCTAGATTGAAGATAAGCGCCTTTTGCCATTGACCGCGACGAATATAGAAGATGCACAAACGTCTTGCAATTCCGGCCGAATGGAAGGAGATATCTGCTCAAAACTTTCTGTGCAGGTGCAGACAGTGGCACTCGACATGCCTGCGTTGTCGTTTTCCGCCGGGCACTCTTTGGGCCGGCGCAGCACGCAGAAACACCTAGATTGAAGATAAGCGCCTTTTTGTCATTGACCGCGACCTACATTGCAGATGCACAAACGTCTTGCAATTCCGGCCGAACGAAAGAAGATATCTGCTCAAAACATACTGTGCAGGTGCAGACAGTGGCACCCGACATGCCTGCGTTGTCGTTTTCCGCCGGGCACTCTTTGGGCCGGCGCAGCACGCAGAAACACCTAGATTGAAGATAAGCGCCTTTTTGTCATTGACCGCGACCTACATTGAAGATGCACAATCTTCTTTCAATTCCGGCCGAACGGAAGGAGATATCTGCTCAAAACATTCTGTGCAGGTGCAGACAGTGGCACCCGACATGCCTGCGTTGTCGTTTTCCGCCGGGCACTCTTTGAGCCGGAGCAGCACGCAGAAACACCTACATTGAAGATAAGCGCCTTTTGCGATTGACCGCGACAAACATAGAAGATGCACAATCTTCTTTCAATTACGGCCGAACGGAAGGAGATATCTGCTCAAAACTTTCTGTGCAGGTGCAGACAGTGGCACCCGACATGACTGCGTTGTCGTTTTCCGCCGGGCACTCTTTGGGCCGGCGCAGCACGCAGAAACACCTAGATTGAAGATAAGCGCCTTTTTGTTATTGACCGCGACCTACATTGAAGATGCACAATCTTCTTTCAATTCCGGCCGAACGGAAGGAGATATCTGCTCAAAACTTTCTGTGCAGGTGCAGACAGTGGCACTCGACATGCCTGCGTTGTCGTTTTCCGCCGGGCACTCTTTGGGCCGGCGCAGCACGCAGAAACACCTAGATTGAAGATAAGCGCCTTTTGCCATTGACCGCGACGAACATAGAAGATGCACAAACGTCTTGCAATTCCGGCCGAATGGAAGGAGATATCTGCTCAAAACTTTCTGTGCAGGTGCAGACAGTGGCACCCGACATGCCTGCGTTGTCGTTTTCCGCCGGGCACTCTTTGGGCCGGAGCAGCACGCAGAAACACCTAGATTGAAGATAAGCTCCTTTTGTCATTGACCGCGACGAACATAGAAGATGCACAAACTTCTTGCAATTCCGGCCGAATGGAAGGAGATATCTGCTCAAAACTTTCTGTGCAGGTGTAGACAGTGGCACCCGACATGCCTGCGTTGTCGTTTTCCGCCGGGCACTCTTTGGGCCGGCGCAGCACGCAGAAACACCTAGATTGAAGATAAGCGCCTTTTTGTCTTTGACCGCGACCTACATTGAAGATGCACAATCTTCTTTCAATTCCGGCCGAACGGAAGAAGATATCTGCTCAAAACATTCTGTGCAGGTGCAGACAGTGGCACCCGACATGCCTGCGTTGTCGTTTTCGGCCGGGCAGTCTTTGGGCCGGCGCAGAATGCAGAAACACCTAGATTGAAGATAAGCGCCTTTTTGTCATTGACCGCGACCTACATTGAAGATGCACAAACTTCTTTCAATTCCGGCCGAACGGAAGGAGATATCTGCTCAAAACTTTCTCTGCAGGTGCAGACAGTGGCACTCGACATGCCTGCGTTGTCGTTTTCCGCCGGGCACTCTTTGGGCCGGCGCAGCACGCAGAAACACCTAGATTGAAGATAAGCGCCTTTTGCCATTGACCGCAACGAAAATAGAAGATGCACAAACGTCTTGCAATTCCGGCCGAATGGAAGGAGATATCTGCTCAAAACTTTCTGTGCAGGTGCAGACAGTGGCACCCGACATGCCTGCGTTGTCGTTTTCCGCCGGGCACTCTTTGGGCCGGAGCAGCACGCAGAAACACCTAGATTGAAGATAAGCGCCTTTTGCCATTGACCGCGACCTACATTGCAGATGCACAAACGTCTTGCAATTCCGGCCGAACGAAAGAAGATATCTGCTCAAAACATACTGTGCAGGTGCAGACAGTGGCACCCGACATGCGTGCGTTGTCGTTTTCCGCCGGGCACTCTTTGGGCCGGCGCAGCACGCAGAAACACCTAGAATGAAGATAAGCGCCTTTTTGTCATTGTCCGCGACCTACATTGAAGATGCACAATCTTCTTTCAATTCCGGCCGAACGGAAGGAGATATCTGCTCAAAACTTTCTGTGCAGGTGCAGACAGTGGCACCCGACATGCCTGCGTTGTCGTTTTCCGCCGGGCACTCTTTGGGCCGGAGCAGCATGCAGAAACACCTAGATTGAAGATAAGCGCCTTTTTGTCATTGACCGCGACCTACATTGCAGATGCACAAACGTCTTGCAATTCCGGCCGAACGAAAGAAGATATCTGCTCAAAACATACTGTGCAGGTGCAGACAGTGGCACCCGACATGCCTGCGTTGTCGTTTTCCGCCGGGCACTCTTTGGGCCGGCGCAGCACGCAGAAACACCTAGATTGAAGATAAGCGCCTTTTTGTCATTGACCGCGACCTACATTGAAGATGCACAATCTTCTTTCAATTCCGGCCGAACGGAAGGAGATATCTGCTCAAAACTTTCTGTGCAGGTGCAGACAGTGGCACCCGACATGCCTGCGTTGTCGTTTTCCGCCGGGCACTCTTTGGGCCGGCGCAGCACGCAGAAACACCTAGATTGAAGATAAGCGCCTTTTGCCATTGACCGCGACGAACATAGAAGATGCACAAACGTCTTGCAATTCCGGCCGAATGGAAGGAGATATCTGCTCAAAACTTTCTGTGCAGGTGTAGACAGTGGCACCCGACATGCCTGCGTTGTCGTTTTCCGCCGGGCACTCTTTGGGCCGGCGCAGCACGCAGAAACACCTAGATTGAAGATAAGCGCCTTTTTGTCATTGACCGCGACCTACATTGAAGATGCACAATCTTCTTTCAATTCCGGCCGAACGGAAGGAGATATCTGCTCAAAACATTCTGTGCAGGTGCAGACAGTGGCACCCGACATGCCTGCGTTGTCGTTTTCCGCCGGGCAGTCTTTGGGCCGGCGCAGCACGCAGAAACACCTAGATTGAAGATAAGCGCCTTTTTGTCATTGACCGCGACCTACATTGAAGATGCACAATCTTCTTTCAATTCCGGCCGAACGGAAGGAGATATCTGCTCAAAACTTTCTGTGCAGGTGCAGACAGTGGCACTCGACATGCCTGCGTTGTCGTTTTCCGCCGGGCACTCTTTGGGCCGGCGCAGCACGCAGAAACACCTAGATTGAAGATAAGCGCCTTTTGCCATTGACCGCGACGAAAATAGAAGATGCACAAACGTCTTGCAATTCCGGCCGAATGGAAGGAGATATCTGCTCAAAACTTTCTGTGCAGGTGCAGACAGTGGCACCCGACATGCCTGCGTTGTCGTTTTCCGCCGGGCACTCTTTGGGCCGGAGCAGCACGCAGAAACACCTAGATTGAAGATAAGCGCCTTTTTGTCATTGACCGCGACCTACATTGCAGATGCACAAACGTCTTGCAATTCCGGCCGAACGAAAGAAGATATCTGCTCAAAACATACTGTGCAGGTGCAGACAGTGGCACCCGACATGCCTGCGTTGTCGTTTTCCGCCGGGCACTCTTTGGGCCGGCGCAGCACGCAGAAACACCTAGATTGCAGGTAAGGGCTTTTTGACATTGACCGCGACCAATATTGAAGATGCACAAACGTCTTGCAATTCTGGCCGAACGAAAGAAGATATCTGCTCAAACCTTTCTGTGCAGGTGCAGACAGTGGCACCCGACATGGCTGCGTTGTCGTTTTCCGCCGGACAGTCTTGGGGCCGGCGCAGCACGCAGAAACACCTAGATTGAAGATAAGCGCCTTTTTGTCATTGACCTCGACCTACATTGAAGATGCACAATCTTCTTTCAATTCCGGCCGAACGGAAGGAGATATCTGCTCAAAACTTTCTGTGCAGGTGCAGACAGTGGCACTCGACATGCCTGCGTTGTCGTTTTCCGCCGGGCACTCTTTGGGCCGGCGCAGCACGCAGAAACACCTAGATTGAAGATAAGCGCCTTTTGCCATTGACCGCGACGAACATAGAAGATGCACAAACGTCTTACAATTCCGGCCGAATGGAAGGAGATATCTGCTCAAACCTTTCTGTGCAGATGCAGACAGTGGCACCCGACATGCCTGCATTGTCGTTTTCAGCCGGGCACTCTTTGGGCCGGCGCAGCACGCAGAAACACCTAGATTGCAGATAAGGGCTTTTTGACATTGACCGCGACCAATATTGAAGATGCACGAACGTCTTGCAATTCCGGCCGAACGAAAGAAGATATCTGCTTAAAACTTTCTGTGCAGGTGCAGACAGTGGCACCCGACATGCCTGCGTTGTCGTTTTCCGCCGGGCACTCTTTGGGCCGGCGCAGCACGCAGAAACACCTAGATTGAAGATAAGCGCATTTTTGTCATTGTCCGCGACCTACATTGAAGATGCACAATCTTCTTTCAATTCCGGCTGAACGGAAGGAGATATCTGCTCAAAACTTTCTGTGCAGATGCAGACAGTGGCACCCGACATGCCTGCGTTGTCGTTTTCCGCCGGGCACTCTTTGGGCCGGCGCAGCACGCAGAAACACCTAGATTGAAGATAAGCGCCTTTTGCCATTGACCGCGACGAATATAGAAGATGCACAAACGTCTTGCAATTCCGGCCGAATGGAAGGAGATATCTGCTCAAAACTTTCTGTGCAGGTGCAGACAGTGGCACTCGACATGCCTGCGTTGTCGTTTTCCGCCGGGCACTCTTTGGGCCGGCGCAGCACGCAGAAACACCTAGATTGAAGATAAGCGCCTTTTTGTCATTGACCGCGACCTACATTGCAGATGCACAAACGTCTTGCAATTCCGGCCGAACGAAAGAAGATATCTGCTCAAAACATACTGTGCAGGTGCAGACAGTGGCACCCGACATGCCTGCGTTGTCGTTTTCCGCCGGGCACTCTTTGGGCCGGCGCAGCACGCAGAAACACCTAGATTGAAGATAAGCGCCTTTTTGTCATTGACCGCGACCTACATTGAAGATGCACAATCTTCTTTCAATTCCGGCCGAACGGAAGGAGATATCTGCTCAAAACATTCTGTGCAGGTGCAGACAGTGGCACCCGACATGCCTGCGTTGTCGTTTTCCGCCGGGCACTCTTTGAGCCGGAGCAGCACGCAGAAACACCTACATTGAAGATAAGCGCCTTTTGCGATTGACCGCGACAAACATAGAAGATGCACAATCTTCTTTCAATTACGGCCGAACGGAAGGAGATATCTGCTCAAAACTTTCTGTGCAGGTGCAGACAGTGGCACCCGACATGACTGCGTTGTCGTTTTCCGCCGGGCACTCTTTGGGCCGGCGCAGCACGCAGAAACACCTAGATTGAAGATAAGCGCCTTTTTGTTATTGACCGCGACCTACATTGAAGATGCACAATCTTCTTTCAATTCCGGCCGAACGGAAGGAGATATCTGCTCAAAACTTTCTGTGCAGGTGCAGACAGTGGCACTCGACATGCCTGCGTTGTCGTTTTCCGCCGGGCACTCTTTGGGCCGGCGCAGCACGCAGAAACACCTAGATTGAAGATAAGCGCCTTTTGCCATTGACCGCGACGAACATAGAAGATGCACAAACGTCTTGCAATTCCGGCCGAATGGAAGGAGATATCTGCTCAAAACTTTCTGTGCAGGTGCAGACAGTGGCACCCGACATGCCTGCGTTGTCGTTTTCCGCCGGGCACTCTTTGGGCCGGAGCAGCACGCAGAAACACCTAGATTGAAGATAAGCTCCTTTTGTCATTGACCGCGACGAACATAGAAGATGCACAAACTTCTTGCAATTCCGGCCGAATGGAAGGAGATATCTGCTCAAAACTTTCTGTGCAGGTGTAGACAGTGGCACCCGACATGCCTGCGTTGTCGTTTTCCGCCGGGCACTCTTTGGGCCGGCGCAGCACGCAGAAACACCTAGATTGAAGATAAGCGCCTTTTTGTCTTTGACCGCGACCTACATTGAAGATGCACAATCTTCTTTCAATTCCGGCCGAACGGAAGAAGATATCTGCTCAAAACATTCTGTGCAGGTGCAGACAGTGGCACCCGACATGCCTGCGTTGTCGTTTTCGGCCGGGCAGTCTTTGGGCCGGCGCAGAATGCAGAAACACCTAGATTGAAGATAAGCGCCTTTTTGTCATTGACCGCGACCTACATTGAAGATGCACAAACTTCTTTCAATTCCGGCCGAACGGAAGGAGATATCTGCTCAAAACTTTCTCTGCAGGTGCAGACAGTGGCACTCGACATGCCTGCGTTGTCGTTTTCCGCCGGGCACTCTTTGGGCCGGCGCAGCACGCAGAAACACCTAGATTGAAGATAAGCGCCTTTTGCCATTGACCGCAACGAAAATAGAAGATGCACAAACGTCTTGCAATTCCGGCCGAATGGAAGGAGATATCTGCTCAAAACTTTCTGTGCAGGTGCAGACAGTGGCACCCGACATGCCTGCGTTGTCGTTTTCCGCCGGGCACTCTTTGGGCCGGAGCAGCACGCAGAAACACCTAGATTGAAGATAAGCGCCTTTTGCCATTGACCGCGACCTACATTGCAGATGCACAAACGTCTTGCAATTCCGGCCGAACGAAAGAAGATATCTGCTCAAAACATACTGTGCAGGTGCAGACAGTGGCACCCGACATGCGTGCGTTGTCGTTTTCCGCCGGGCACTCTTTGGGCCGGCGCAGCACGCAGAAACACCTAGAATGAAGATAAGCGCCTTTTTGTCATTGTCCGCGACCTACATTGAAGATGCACAATCTTCTTTCAATTCCGGCCGAACGGAAGGAGATATCTGCTCAAAACTTTCTGTGCAGGTGCAGACAGTGGCACCCGACATGCCTGCGTTGTCGTTTTCCGCCGGGCACTCTTTGGGCCGGAGCAGCATGCAGAAACACCTAGATTGAAGATAAGCGCCTTTTTGTCATTGACCGCGACCTACATTGCAGATGCACAAACGTCTTGCAATTCCGGCCGAACGAAAGAAGATATCTGCTCAAAACATACTGTGCAGGTGCAGACAGTGGCACCCGACATGCCTGCGTTGTCGTTTTCCGCCGGGCACTCTTTGGGCCGGCGCAGCACGCAGAAACACCTAGATTGAAGATAAGCGCCTTTTTGTCATTGACCGCGACCTACATTGAAGATGCACAATCTTCTTTCAATTCCGGCCGAACGGAAGGAGATATCTGCTCAAAACTTTCTGTGCAGGTGCAGACAGTGGCACCCGACATGCCTGCGTTGTCGTTTTCCGCCGGGCACTCTTTGGGCCGGCGCAGCACGCAGAAACACCTAGATTGAAGATAAGCGCCTTTTGCCATTGACCGCGACGAACATAGAAGATGCACAAACGTCTTGCAATTCCGGCCGAATGGAAGGAGATATCTGCTCAAAACTTTCTGTGCAGGTGTAGACAGTGGCACCCGACATGCCTGCGTTGTCGTTTTCCGCCGGGCACTCTTTGGGCCGGCGCAGCACGCAGAAACACCTAGATTGAAGATAAGCGCCTTTTTGTCATTGACCGCGACCTACATTGAAGATGCACAATCTTCTTTCAATTCCGGCCGAACGGAAGGAGATATCTGCTCAAAACATTCTGTGCAGGTGCAGACAGTGGCACCCGACATGCCTGCGTTGTCGTTTTCCGCCGGGCACTCTTTGAGCCGGAGCAGCACGCAGAAACACCTACATTGAAGATAAGCGCCTTTTGCCATTGACCGCGACAAACATAGAAGATGCACAATCTTCTTTCAATTACGGCCGAACGGAAGGAGATATCTGCTCAAAACTTTCTGTGCAGGTGCAGACAGTGGCACCCGACATGCCTGCGTTGTCGTTTTCCGCCGGGCACTCTTTGGGCCGGCGCAGCACGCAGAAACACCTAGATTGAAGATAAGCGCCTTTTTGTTATTGACCGCGACCTACATTGAAGATGCACAATCTTCTTTCAATTCCGGCCGAACGGAAGGAGATATCTGCTCAAAACTTTCTGTGCAGGTGCAGACAGTGGCACTCGACATGCCTGCGTTGTCGTTTTCCGCCGGGCACTCTTTGGGCCGGCGCAGCACGCAGAAACACCTAGATTGAAGATAAGCGCCTTTTGCCATTGACCGCGACGAACATAGAAGATGCACAAACGTCTTGCAATTCCGGCCGAATGGAAGGAGATATCTGCTCAAAACTTTCTGTGCAGGTGCAGACAGTGGCACCCGACATGCCTGCGTTGTCGTTTTCCGCCGGGCACTCTTTGGGCCGGAGCAGCACGCAGAAACACCTAGATTGAAGATAAGCGCCTTTTGCCATTGACCGCGACGAACATAGAAGATGCACAAACGTCTTGCAATTCCGGCCGAATGGAAGGAGATATCTGCTCAAACCTTTCTGTGCAGGTGCAGACAGTGGCACCCGACATGCCTGCGTTGTCGTTTTCCGCCGGGCACTCTTTGGGCCGGAGCAGCACGCAGAAACACCTAGATTGAAGATAAGCTCCTTTTGTCATTGACCGCGACGAACATAGAAGATGCACAAACTTCTTGCAATTCCGGCCG
Source organism: Hyla sarda (assembly GCF_029499605.1). NCBI lineage: Eukaryota > Metazoa > Chordata > Amphibia > Anura > Hylidae > Hyla > Hyla sarda. Next base: position 45,123 of record NW_026610848.1, on the reverse strand, counting down.
AATGGAAGGAGATATCTGCTCAAAACTTTCTGTGCAGGTGTAGACAGTGGCACCCGACATGCCTGCGTTGTCGTTTTCCGCCGGGCATTCTTTGGGCCGGCGCAGCACGCAGAAACACCTAGATTGAAGATAAGCGCCTTTTTGTCATTGACCGCGACCTACATTGAAGATGCACAATCTTCTTTCAATTACGGCCGAACGGAAGGAGATATTTGCTCAAAACATTCTGTGCAGGTGCAGACAGTGGCACCCGACATGCCTGCGTTGTCCTTTTCCGCCGGGCAGTCTTTGGGCCGGCGCAGCACGCAGAAACACCTAGATTGAAGATAAGCGCCTTTTTGTCATTGACCGCGACCTACATTGAAGATGCACAATCTTCTTTCAATTCCGGCCGAACGGAAGGAGATATCTGCTCAAAACTTTCTGTGCAGGTGCAGACAGTGGCACTCGACATGCCTGCGTTGTCGTTTTCCGCCGGGCACTCTTTGGGCCGGCGCAGCACGCAGAAACACCTAGATTGAAGATAAGCGCCTTTTGCCATTGACCGCGACGAAAATAGAAGACGCACAAACGTCTTGCAATTCCGGCCGAATGGAAGGAGATATCTGCTCAAAACTTTCTGTGCAGGTGCAGACAGTGGCACCCGACATGCCTGCGTTGTCGTTTTCCGCCGGGCACTCTTTGGGCCGGAGCAGCACGCAGAAACACCTAGATTGAAGATAAGCGCCTTTTTGTCATTGACCGCGACCTACATTGCAGATGCACAAACGTCTTGCAATTCCGGCCGAACGAAAGAAGATATCTGCTCAAAACATACTGTGCAGGTGCAGACAGTGGCACCCGACATGCCTGCGTTGTCGTTTTCCGCCGGGCACTCTTTGGGCCGGCGCAGCACGCAGAAACACCTAGATTGAAGATAAGCTCCTTTTGTCATTGACCGCGACGAACATAGAAGATGCACAAACTTCTTGCAATTCCGGCCGAATGGAAGGAGATATCTGCTCAAAACATTCTGTGCAGGTGCAGACAGTGGCACTCGACATGCCTGCGTTGTCGTTTTCCGCCGGGCACTCTTTGGGCCGGCGCAGCACGCAGAAACACCTAGATTGAAGATAAGCGCCTTTTGCCATTGACCGCGACGAAAATAGAAGATGCACAAACGTCTTGCAATTCCGGCCGAATGGAAGGAGATATCTGCTCAAAACTTTCTGTGCAGGTGCAGACAGTGGCACCCGACATGCCTGCGTTGTCGTTTTCCGCCGGGCACTCTTTGGGCCGGAGCAGCACGCAGAAACACCTAGATTGAAGATAAGCGCCTTTTTGTCATTGACCGCGACCTACATTGCAGATGCACAAACGTCTTGCAATTCCGGCCGAACGAAAGAAGATATCTGCTCAAAACATACTGTGCAGGTGCAGACAGTGGCACCCGACATGCCTGCGTTGTCGTTTTCCGCCGGGCACTCTTTGGGCCGGCGCAGCACGCAGAAACACCTAGATTGAAGATAAGCGCCTTTTTGTCATTGACCGCGACCTACATTGAAGATGCACAATCTTCTTTCAATTCCGGCCGAACGGAAGGAGATATCTGCTCAAAACATTCTGTGCAGGTGCAGACAGTGGCACCCGACATGCCTGCGTTGTCGTTTTCCGCCGGGCACTCTTTGAGCCGGAGCAGCACGCAGAAACACCTACATTGAAGATAAGCGCCTTTTGCCATTGACCGTGACAAACATAGAAGATGCACAATCTTCTTTCAATTACGGCCGAACGGAAGGAGATATCTGCTCAAAACTTTCTGTGCAGGTGCAGACAGTGGCACCCGACATGCCTGCGTTGTCGTTTTCCGCCGGGCACTCTTTGGGCCGGCGCAGCACGCAGAAACACCTAGATTGAAGATAAGCGCCTTTTTGTTATTGACCGCGACCTACATTGAAGATGCACAATCTTCTTTCAATTCCGGCCGAACGGAAGGAGATATCTGCTCAAAACTTTCTGTGCAGGTGCAGACAGTGGCACTCGACATGCCTGCGTTGTCGTTTTCCGCCGGGCACTCTTTGGGCCGGCGCAGCACGCAGAAACACCTAGATTGAAGATAAGCGCCTTTTGCCATTGACCGCGACGAACATAGAAGATGCACAAACGTCTTGCAATTCCGGCCGAATGGAAGGAGATATCTGCTCAAAACTTTCTGTGCAGGTGCAGACAGTGGCACCCGACATGCCTGCGTTGTCGTTTTCCGCCGGGCACTCTTTGGGCCGGAGCAGCACGCAGAAACACCTAGATTGAAGATAAGCTCCTTTTGTCATTGACCGCGACGAACATAGAAGATGCACAAACTTCTTGCAATTCCGGCCGAATGGAAGGAGATATCTGCTCAAAACTTTCTGTGCAGGTGTAGACAGTGGCACCCGACATGCCTGCGTTGTCGTTTTCCGCCGGGCACTCTTTGGGCCGGCGCAGCACGCAGAAACACCTAGATTGAAGATAAGCGCCTTTTTGTCATTGACCGCGACCTACATTGCAGATGCACAAACGTCTTGCAATTCCGGCCGAACGAAAGAAGATATCTGCTCAAAACATACTGTGCAGGTGCAGACAGTGGCACCCGACATGCCTGCGTTGTCGTTTTCCGCCGGGCACTCTTTGGGCCGGCGCAGCACGCAGAAACACCTAGATTGAAGATAAGCGCCTTTTTGTCATTGACCGCGACCTACATTGAAGATGCACAATCTTCTTTCAATTCCGGCCGAACGGAAGGAGATATCTGCTCAAAACATTCTGTGCAGGTGCAGACACTGGCACCCGACATGCCTGCGTTGTCGTTTTCCGCCGGGCACTCTTTGAGCCGGAGCAGCACGCAGAAACACCTTCATTGAAGATAAGCGCCTTTTGCGATTGACCGCGACAAACATAGAAGATGCACAATCTTCTTTCAATTACGGCCGAACGGAAGGAGATATCTGCTCAAAACTTTCTGTGCAGGTGCAGACAGTGGCACCCGACATGCCTGCGTTGTCGTTTTCCGCCGGGCACTCTTTGGGCCGGCGCAGCACGCAGAAACACCTAGATTGAAGATAAGCGCCTTTTTGTTATTGACCGCGACCTACATTGAAGATGCACAATCTTCTTTCAATTCCGGCCGAACGGAAGGAGATATCTGCTCAAAACTTTCTGTGCAGGTGCAGACAGTGGCACTCGACATGCCTGCGTTGTCGTTTTCCGCCGGGCACTCTTTGGGCCGGCGCAGCACGCAGAAACACCTAGATTGAAGATAAGCGCCTTTTGCCATTGACCGCGACGAACATAGAAGATGCACAAACGTCTTGCAATTCCGGCCGAATGGAAGGAGATATCTGCTCAAAACTTTCTGTGCAGGTGCAGACAGTGGCACCCGACATGCCTGCGTTGTCGTTTTCCGCCGGGCACTCTTTGGGCCGGAGCAGCACGCAGAAACACCTAGATTGAAGATAAGCGCCTTTTTGTCATTGACCGCGACCTACATTGCAGATGCACAAACGTCTTGCAATTCCGGCCGAACGAAAGAAGATATCTGCTCAAAACATACTGTGCAGGTGCAGACAGTGGCACCCGACATGCCTGCGTTGTCGATTTCCGCCGGGCACTCTTTGGGCCGGCGCAGCACGCAGAAACACCTAGATTGAAGATAAGCGCCTTTTTGTCATTGACCGCGACCTACATTGAAGATGCACAATCTTCTTTCAATTCCGGCCGAACGGAAGGAGATATCTGCTCAAAACATTCTGTGCAGGTGCAGACAGTGGCACCCGACATGCCTGCGTTGTCGTTTTCCGCCGGGCACTCTTTGAGCCGGAGCAGCACGCAGAAACACCTACATTGAAGATAAGCGCCTTTTGCGATTGACCGCGACAAACATAGAAGATGCACAATCTTCTTTCAATTACGGCCGAACGGAAGGAGATATCTGCTCAAAACTTTCTGTGCAGGTGCAGACAGTGGCACCCGACATGACTGCGTTGTCGTTTTCCGCCGGGCACTCTTTGGGCCGGCGCAGCACGCAGAAACACCTAGATTGAAGATAAGCGCCTTTTTGTTATTGACCGCGACCTACATTGAAGATGCACAATCTTCTTTCAATTCCGGCCGAACGGAAGGAGATATCTGCTCAAAACTTTCTGTGCAGGTGCAGACAGTGGCACTCGACATGCCTGCGTTGTCGTTTTCCGCCGGGCACTCTTTGGGCCGGCGCAGCACGCAGAAACACCTAGATTGAAGATAAGCGCCTTTTGCCATTGACCGCGACGAACATAGAAGATGCACAAACGTCTTGCAATTCCGGCCGAATGGAAGGAGATATCTGCTCAAAACTTTCTGTGCAGGTGCAGACAGTGGCACCCGACATGCCTGCGTTGTCGTTTTCCGCCGGGCACTCTTTGGGCCGGAGCAGCACGCAGAAACACCTAGATTGAAGATAAGCTCCTTTTGTCATTGACCGCGACGAACATAGAAGATGCACAAACTTCTTGCAATTCCGGCCGAATGGAAGGAGATATCTGCTCAAAACTTTCTGTGCAGGTGTAGACAGTGGCACCCGACATGCCTGCGTTGTCGTTTTCCGCCGGGCACTCTTTGGGCCGGCGCAGCACGCAGAAACACCTAGATTGAAGATAAGCGCCTTTTTGTCTTTGACCGCGACCTACATTGAAGATGCACAATCTTCTTTCAATTCCGGCCGAACGGAAGAAGATATCTGCTCAAAACATTCTGTGCAGGTGCAGACAGTGGCACCCGACATGCCTGCGTTGTCGTTTTCGGCCGGGCAGTCTTTGGGCCGGCGCAGAATGCAGAAACACCTAGATTGAAGATAAGCGCCTTTTTGTCATTGACCGCGACCTACATTGAAGATGCACAAACGTCTTTCAATTCCGGCCGAACGGAAGGAGATATCTGCTCAAAACTTTCTCTGCAGGTGCAGACAGTGGCACTCGACATGCCTGCGTTGTCGTTTTCCGCCGGGCACTCTTTGGGCCGGCGCAGCTCGCAGAAACACCTAGATTGAAGATAAGCGCCTTTTGCCATTGACCGCAACGAAAATAGAAGATGCACAAACGTCTTGCAATTCCGGCCGAATGGAAGGAGATATCTGCTCAAAACTTTCTGTGCAGGTGCAGACAGTGGCACCCGACATGCCTGCGTTGTCGTTTTCCGCCGGGCACTCTTTGGGCCGGAGCAGCACGCAGAAACACCTAGATTGAAGATAAGCGCCTTTTGCCATTGACCGCGACCTACATTGCAGATGCACAAACGTCTTGCAATTCCGGCCGAACGAAAGAAGATATCTGCTCAAAACATACTGTGCAGGTGCAGACAGTGGCACCCGACATGCGTGCGTTGTCGTTTTCCGCCGGGCACTCTTTGGGCCGGCGCAGCACGCAGAAACACCTAGAATGAAGATAAGCGCCTTTTTGTCATTGTCCGCGACCTACATTGAAGATGCACAATCTTCTTTCAATTCCGGCCGAACGGAAGGAGATATCTGCTCAAAACTTTCTGTGCAGGTGCAGACAGTGGCACCCGACATGCATGCGTTGTCGTTTTCCGCCGGGCACTCTTTGGGCCGGAGCAGCATGCAGAAACACCTAGATTGAAGATAAGCGCCTTTTTGTCATTGACCGCGACCTACATTGCAGATGCACAAACGTCTTGCAATTCCGGCCGAACGAAAGAAGATATCTGCTCAAAACATACTGTGCAGGTGCAGACAGTGGCACCCGACATGCCTGCGTTGTCGTTTTCCGCCGGGCACTCTTTGGGCCGGCGCAGCACGCAGAAACACCTAGATTGAAGATAAGCGCCTTTTTGTCATTGACCGCGACCTACATTGAAGATGCACAATCTTCTTTCAATTCCGGCCGAACGGAAGGAGATATCTGCTCAAAACTTTCTGTGCAGGTGCAGACAGTGGCACCCGACATGCCTGCGTTGTCGTTTTCCGCCGGGCACTCTTTGGGCCGGCGCAGCACGCAGAAACACCTAGATTGAAGATAAGCGCCTTTTGCCATTGACCGCGACGAACATAGAAGATGCACAAACGTCTTGCAATTCCGGCCGAATGGAAGGAGATATCTGCTCAAAACTTTCTGTGCAGGTGTAGACAGTGGCACCCGACATGCCTGCGTTGTCGTTTTCCGCCGGGCACTCTTTGGGCCGGCGCAGCACGCAGAAACACCTAGATTGAAGATAAGCGCCTTTTTGTCATTGACCGCGACCTACATTGAAGATGCACAATCTTCTTTCAATTCCGGCCGAACGGAAGGAGATATCTGCTCAAAACATTCTGTGCAGGTGCAGACAGTGGCACCCGACATGCCTGCGTTGTCGTTTTCCGCCGGGCACTCTTTGAGCCGGAGCAGCACGCAGAAACACCTACATTGAAGATAAGCGCCTTTTGCCATTGACCGCGACAAACATAGAAGATGCACAATCTTCTTTCAATTACGGCCGAACGGAAGGAGATATCTGCTCAAAACTTTCTGTGCAGGTGCAGACAGTGGCACCCGACATGCCTGCGTTGTCGTTTTCCGCCGGGCACTCTTTGGGCCGGCGCAGCACGCAGAAACACCTAGATTGAAGATAAGCGCCTTTTTGTTATTGACCGCGACCTACATTGAAGATGCACAATCTTCTTTCAATTCCGGCCGAACGGAAGGAGATATCTGCTCAAAACTTTCTGTGCAGGTGCAGACAGTGGCACTCGACATGCCTGCGTTGTCGTTTTCCGCCGGGCACTCTTTGGGCCGGCGCAGCACGCAGAAACACCTAGATTGAAGATAAGCGCCTTTTGCCATTGACCGCGACGAACATAGAAGATGCACAAACGTCTTGCAATTCCGGCCGAATGGAAGGAGATATCTGCTCAAAACTTTCTGTGCAGGTGCAGACAGTGGCACCCGACATGCCTGCGTTGTCGTTTTCCGCCGGGCACTCTTTGGGCCGGAGCAGCACGCAGAAACACCTAGATTGAAGATAAGCGCCTTTTGCCATTGACCGCGACGAACATAGAAGATGCACAAACGTCTTGCAATTCCGGCCGAATGGAAGGAGATATCTGCTCAAACCTTTCTGTGCAGGTGCAGACAGTGGCACCCGACATGCCTGCGTTGTCGTTTTCCGCCGGGCACTCTTTGGGCCGGAGCAGCACGCAGAAACACCTAGATTGAAGATAAGCTCCTTTTGTCATTGACCGCGACGAACATAGAAGATGCACAAACTTCTTGCAATTCCGGCCGAATGGAAGGAGATATCTGCTCAAAACTTTCTGTGCAGGTGTAGACAGTGGCACCCGACATGCCTGCGTTGTCGTTTTCCGCCGGGCATTCTTTGGGCCGGCGCAGCACGCAGAAACACCTAGATTGAAGATAAGCGCCTTTTTGTCATTGACCGCGACCTACATTGAAGATGCACAATCTTCTTTCAATTACGGCCGAACGGAAGGAGATATTTGCTCAAAACATTCTGTGCAGGTGCAGACAGTGGCACCCGACATGCCTGCGTTGTCCTTTTCCGCCGGGCAGTCTTTGGGCCGGCGCAGCACGCAGAAACACCTAGATTGAAGATAAGCGCCTTTTTGTCATTGACCGCGACCTACATTGAAGATGCACAATCTTCTTTCAATTCCGGCCGAACGGAAGGAGATATCTGCTCAAAACTTTCTGTGCAGGTGCAGACAGTGGCACTCGACATGCCTGCGTTGTCGTTTTCCGCCGGGCACTCTTTGGGCCGGCGCAGCACGCAGAAACACCTAGATTGAAGATAAGCGCCTTTTGCCATTGACCGCGACGAAAATAGAAGACGCACAAACGTCTTGCAATTCCGGCCGAATGGAAGGAGATATCTGCTCAAAACTTTCTGTGCAGGTGCAGACAGTGGCACTCGACATGCCTGCGTTGTCGTTTTCCGCCGGGCACTCTTTGGGCCGGCGCAGCACGCAGAAACACCTAGATTGAAGATAAGCGCCTTTTGCCATTGACCGCGACGAAAATAGAAGACGCACAAACGTCTTGCAATTCCGGCCGAATGGAAGGAGATATCTGCTCAAAACTTTCTGTGCAGGTGCAGACAGTGGCACCCGACATGCCTGCGTTGTCGTTTTCCGCCGGGCACTCTTTGGGCCGGAGCAGCACGCAGAAACACCTAGATTGAAGATAAGCGCCTTTTTGTCATTGACCGCGACCTACATTGCAGATGCACAAACGTCTTGCAATTCCGGCCGAACGAAAGAAGATATCTGCTCAAAACATACTGTGCAGGTGCAGACAGTGGCACCCGACATGCCTGCGTTGTCGTTTTCCGCCGGGCACTCTTTGGGCCGGCGCAGCACGCAGAAACACCTAGATTGAAGATAAGCTCCTTTTGTCATTGACCGCGACGAACATAGAAGATGCACAAACTTCTTGCAATTCCGGCCGAATGGAAGGAGATATCTGCTCAAAACATTCTGTGCAGGTGCAGACAGTGGCACTCGACATGCCTGCGTTGTCGTTTTCCGCCGGGCACTCTTTGGGCCGGCGCAGCACGCAGAAACACCTAGATTGAAGATAAGCGCCTTTTGCCATTGACCGCGACGAAAATAGAAGATGCACAAACGTCTTGCAATTCCGGCCGAATGGAAGGAGATATCTGCTCAAAACTTTCTGTGCAGGTGCAGACAGTGGCACCCGACATGCCTGCGTTGTCGTTTTCCGCCGGGCACTCTTTGGGCCGGAGCAGCACGCAGAAACACCTAGATTGAAGATAAGCGCCTTTTTGTCATTGACCGCGACCTACATTGCAGATGCACAAACGTCTTGCAATTCCGGCCGAACGAAAGAAGATATCTGCTCAAAACATACTGTGCAGGTGCAGACAGTGGCACCCGACATGCCTGCGTTGTCGTTTTCCGCCGGGCACTCTTTGGGCTGGCGCAGCACGCAGAAACACCTAGATTGAAGATAAGCGCCTTTTTGTCATTGACCGCGACCTACATTGAAGATGCACAATCTTCTTTCAATTCCGGCCGAACGGAAGGAGATATCTGCTCAAAACATTCTGTGCAGGTGCAGACAGTGGCACCCGACATGCCTGCGTTGTCGTTTTCCGCCGGGCACTCTTTGAGCCGGAGCAGCACGCAGAAACACCTACATTGAAGATAAGCGCCTTTTGCCATTGACCGTGACAAACATAGAAGATGCACAATCTTCTTTCAATTACGGCCGAACGGAAGGAGATATCTGCTCAAAACTTTCTGTGCAGGTGCAGACAGTGGCACCCGACATGCCTGCGTTGTCGTTTTCCGCCGGGCACTCTTTGGGCCGGCGCAGCACGCAGAAACACCTAGATTGAAGATAAGCGCCTTTTTGTTATTGACCGCGACCTACATTGAAGATGCACAATCTTCTTTCAATTCCGGCCGAACGGAAGGAGATATCTGCTCAAAACTTTCTGTGCAGGTGCAGACAGTGGCACTCGACATGCCTGCGTTGTCGTTTTCCGCCGGGCACTCTTTGGGCCGGCGCAGCACGCAGAAACACCTAGATTGAAGATAAGCGCCTTTTGCCATTGACCGCGACGAACATAGAAGATGCACAAACGTCTTGCAATTCCGGCCGAATGGAAGGAGATATCTGCTCAAAACTTTCTGTGCAGGTGCAGACAGTGGCACCCGACATGCCTGCGTTGTCGTTTTCCGCCGGGCACTCTTTGGGCCGGAGCAGCACGCAGAAACACCTAGATTGAAGATAAGCTCCTTTTGTCATTGACCGCGACGAACATAGAAGATGCACAAACTTCTTGCAATTCCGGCCGAATGGAAGGAGATATCTGCTCAAAACTTTCTGTGCAGGTGTAGACAGTGGCACCCGACATGCCTGCGTTGTCGTTTTCCGCCGGGCACTCTTTGGGCCGGCGCAGCACGCAGAAACACCTAGATTGAAGATAAGCGCCTTTTTGTCATTGACCGCGACCTACATTGCAGATGCACAAACGTCTTGCAATTCCGGCCGAACGAAAGAAGATATCTGCTCAAAACATACTGTGCAGGTGCAGACAGTGGCACCCGACATGCCTGCGTTGTCGTTTTCCGCCGGGCACTCTTTGGGCCGGCGCAGCACGCAGAAACACCTAGATTGAAGATAAGCGCCTTTTTGTCATTGACCGCGACCTACATTGAAGATGCACAATCTTCTTTCAATTCCGACCGAACGGAAGGAGATATCTGCTCAAAACATTCTGTGCAGGTGCAGACACTGGCACCCGACATGCCTGCGTTGTCGTTTTCCGCCGGGCACTCTTTGAGCCGGAGCAGCACGCAGAAACACCTTCATTGAAGATAAGCGCCTTTTGCGATTGACCGCGACAAACATAGAAGATGCACAATCTTCTTTCAATTACGGCCGAACGGAAGGAGATATCTGCTCAAAACTTTCTGTGCAGGTGCAGACAGTGGCACCCGACATGCCTGCGTTGTCGTTTTCCGCCGGGCACTCTTTGGGCCGGCGCAGCACGCAGAAACACCTAGATTGAAGATAAGCGCCTTTTTGTTATTGACCGCGACCTACATTGAAGATGCACAATCTTCTTTCAATTCCGGCCGAACGGAAGGAGATATCTGCTCAAAACTTTCTGTGCAGGTGCAGACAGTGGCACTCGACATGCCTGCGTTGTCGTTTTCCGCCGGGCACTCTTTGGGCCGGCGCAGCACGCAGAAACACCTAGATTGAAGATAAGCGCCTTTTGCCATTGACCGCGACGAACATAGAAGATGCACAAACGTCTTGCAATTCCGGCCGAATGGAAGGAGATATCTGCTCAAAACTTTCTGTGCAGGTGCAGACAGTGGCACCCGACATGCCTGCGTTGTCGTTTTCCGCCGGGCACTCTTTGGGCCGGAGCAGCACGCAGAAACACCTAGATTGAAGATAAGCTCCTTTTGTCATTGACCGCGACGAACATAGAAGATGCACAAACTTCTTGCAATTCCGGCCGAATGGAAGGAGATATCTGCTCAAAACTTTCTGTGCAGGTGCAGACAGTGGCACCCGACATGCCTGCGTTGTCGTTTTCCGCCGGGCACTCTTTGGGCCGGCGCAGCACGCAGAAACACCTAGATTGAAGATAAGCGCCTTTTTGTTATTGACCGCGACCTACATTGAAGATGCACAATCTTCTTTCAATTCCGGCCGAACGGAAGGAGATATCTGCTCAAAACTTTCTGTGCAGGTGCAGACAGTGGCACTCGACATGCCTGCGTTGTCGTTTTCCGCCGGGCACTCTTTGGGCCGGCGCAGCACGCAGAAACACCTAGATTGAAGATAAGCGCCTTTTTGCCATTGACCGCGACGAAAATAGAAGATGCACAAACGTCTTGCAATTCCGGCCGAATGGAAGGAGATATCTGCTCAAAACTTTCTGTGCAGGTGCAGACAGTGGCACCCGACATGCCTGCGTTGTCGTTTTCCGCCGGGCACTCTTTGGGCCGGAGGAGCACGCAGAAACACCTAGATTGAAGATAAGCGCCTTTTTGTCATTGACCGCGACCTACATTGCAGATGCACAAACGTCTTGCAATTCCGGCCGAACGAAAGAAGATATCTGCTCAAAACATACTGTGCAGGTGCAGACAGTGGCACCCGACATGCCTGCGTTGTCGTTTTCCGCCGGGCACTCTTTGGGCCGGCGCAGCACGCAGAAACACCTATATTGAAGATAAGCGCCTTTTTGTCATTGACCGCGACCTACATTGAAGATGCACAATCTTCTTTCAATTCCGGCCGAACAGAACGAGATATCTGCTCAAAACTTTCTGTGCAGGTGCAGACAGTGGCACTCGACATGCCTGCGTTGTCGTTATCCGCCGGGCACTCTTTGGGCCGGCGCAGCACGCAGAAACACCTAGATTGAAGATAAGCGCCTTTTGCCATTGACCGCGACGAAAATAGAAGATGCACAAACGTCTTGCAATTCCGGCCGAATGGAAGGAGATATCTGCTCAAAACTTTCTGTGCAGGTGCAGACAGTGGCACCCGACATGCCTGCGTTGTCGTTTTCCGCCGGGCACTCTTTGGGCCGGAGCAGCACGCAGAAACACCTAGATTGAAGATAAGCGCCTTTTTGTCATTGACCGCGACCTACATTGCAGATGCACAAACGTCTTGCAATTCCGGCCGAACGAAAGAAGATATCTGCTCAAAACATACTGTGCAGGTGCAGACAGTGGCACCCGACATGCCTGCGTTGTCGTTTTCCGCCGGGCACTCTTTGGGCCGGCGCAGCACGCAGAAACACCTAGATTGAAGATAAGCGCCTTTTTGTCATTGACCGCGACCTACATTGAAGATGCACAATCTTCTTTCAATTCCGGCCGAACGGAAGGAGATATCTGCTCAAAACTTTCTGTGCAGGTGCAGACAGTGGCACCCGACATGCCTGCGTTGTCGTTTTCCGCCGGGCACTCTTTGGGCCGGAGCAGCACGCAGAAACACCTAGATTGAAGATAAGCTCCTTTTGTCATTGACCGCGACGAACATAGAAGATGCACAAACTTCTTGCAATTCCGGCCGAATGGAAGGAGATATCTGCTCAAAACATTCTGTGCAGGTGCAGACAGTGGCACTCGACATGCCTGCGTTGTCATTTTCCGCCGGGCACTCTTTGGGCCGGCGCAGCACGCAGAAACACCTAGATTGAAGATAAGCGCCTTTTGCCATTGACCGCGACGAAAATAGAAGATGCACAAACGTCTTGCAATTCCGGCCGAATGGAAGGAGATATCTGCTCAAAACTTTCTGTGCAGGTGCAGACAGTGGCACCCGACATGCCTGCGTTGTCGTTTTCCGCCGGGCACTCTTTGGGCCGGAGCAGCACGCAGAAACACCTAGATTGAAGATAAGCTCCTTTTGTCATTGACCGCGACGAACATAGAAGATGCACAAACTTCTTGCAATTCCGGCCGAATGGAAGGAGATATCTGCTCAAAACTTTCTGTGCAGGTGTAGACAGTGGCACCCGACATGCCTGCGTTGTCGTTTTCCGCCGGGCACTCTTTGGGCCGGCGCAGCACGCAGAAACACCTAGATTGAAGATAAGCGCCTTTTTGTTATTGACCGCGACCTACATTGCAGATGCACAAACGTCTTGCAATTCCGGCCGAACGAAAGAAGATATCTGCTCAAAACATACTGTGCAGGTGCAGACAGTGGCACCCGACATGCCTGCGTTGTCGTTTTCCGCCGGGCACTCTTTGGGCCGGCGCAGCACGCAGAAACACCTAGATTGAAGATAAGCGCCTTTTTGTCATTGACAGCGACCTACATTGAAGATGCACAATCTTCTTTCAATTCCGGCCGAACGGAAGGAGATATCTGCTCAAAACTTTCTGTGCAGGTGCAGACAGTGGCACCCGACATGCCTGCGTTGTCGTTTTCCGCCGGGCACTCTTTGGGCCGGAGCAGCACGCAGAAACACCTAGATTGAAGATAAGCTCCTTTTGTCATTGACCGCGACGAACATAGAAGATGCACAAACTTCTTGCAATTCCGGCCGAATGGAAGGAGATATCTGCTCAAAACATTCTGTGCAGGTGCAGACAGTGGCACTCGACATGCCTGCGTTGTCGTTTTCCGCCGGGCACTCTTTGGGCCGGCGCAGCACGCAGAAACACCTAGATTGAAGATAAGCGCCTTTTGCCATTGACCGCGACGAAAATAGAAGATGCACAAACGTCTTGCAATTCCGGCCGAATGGAAGGAGATATCTGCTCAAAACTTTCTGTGCAGGTGCAGACAGTGGCACCCGACATGCCTGCGTTGTCGTTTTCCGCCGGGCACTCTTTGGGCCGGAGCAGCACGCAGAAACACCTAGATTGAAGATAAGCGCCTTTTTGTCATTGACCGCGACCTACATTGCAGATGCACAAACGTCTTGCAATTCCGGCCGAACGAAAGAAGATATCTGCTCAAAACATACTGTGCAGGTGCAGACAGTGGCACCCGACATGCCTGCGTTGTCGTTTTCCGCCGGGCACTCTTTGGGCCGGCGCAGCACGCAGAAACACCTAGATTGAAGATAAGCGCCTTTTTGTCATTGACCGCGACCTACATTGAAGATGCACAATCTTCTTTCAATTCCGGCCGAACGGAAGGAGATATCTGCTCAAAACATTCTGTGCAGGTGCAGACAGTGGCACCCGACATGCCTGCGTTGTCGTTTTCCGCCGGGCACTCTTTGAGCCGGAGCAGCACGCAGAAACACCTACATTGAAGATAAGCGCCTTTTGCCATTGACCGTGACAAACATAGAAGATGCACAATCTTCTTTCAATTACGGCCGAACGGAAGGAGATATCTGCTCAAAACTTTCTGGGCAGGTGCAGACAGTGGCACCCGACATGCCTGCGTTGTCGTTTTCCGCCGGGCACTCTTTGGGCCGGCGCAGCACGCAGAAACACCTAGATTGAAGATAAGCGCCTTTTTGTTATTGACCGCGACCTACATTGAAGATGCACAATCTTCTTTCAATTCCGGCCGAACGGAAGGAGATATCTGCTCAAAACTTTCTGTGCAGGTGCAGACAGTGGCACTCGACATGCCTGCGTTGTCGTTTTCCGCCGGGCACTCTTTGGGCCGGCGCAGCACGCAGAAACACCTAGATTGAAGATAAGCGCCTTTTGCCATTGACCGCGACGAACATAGAAGATGCACAAACGTCTTGCAATTCCGGCCGAATGGAAGGAGATATCTGCTCAAAACTTTCTGTGCAGGTGCAGACAGTGGCACCCGACATGCCTGCGTTGTCGTTTTCCGCCGGGCACTCTTTGGGCCGGAGCAGCACGCAGAAACACCTAGATTGAAGATAAGCTCCTTTTGTCATTGACCGCGACGAACATAGAAGATGCACAAACTTCTTGCAATTCCGGCCGAATGGAAGGAGATATCTGCTCAAAACTTTCTGTGCAGGTGTAGACAGTGGCACCCGACATGCCTGCGTTGTCGTTTTCCGCCGGGCACTCTTTGGGCCGGCGCAGCACGCAGAAACACCTAGATTGAAGATAAGCGCCTTTTTGTCATTGACCGCGACCTACATTGCAGATGCACAAACGTCTTGCAATTCCGGCCGAACGAAAGAAGATATCTGCTCAAAACATACTGTGCAGGTGCAGACAGTGGCACCCGACATGCCTGCGTTGTCGTTTTCCGCCGGGCACTCTTTGGGCCGGCGCAGCACGCAGAAACACCTAGATTGAAGATAAGCGCCTTTTTGTCATTGACCGCGACCTACATTGAAGATGCACAATCTTCTTTCAATTCCGGCCGAACGGAAGGAGATATCTGCTCAAAACATTCTGTGCAGGTGCAGACACTGGCACCCGACATGCCTGCGTTGTCGTTTTCCGCCGGGCACTCTTTGAGCCGGAGCAGCACGCAGAAACACCTTCATTGAAGATAAGCGCCTTTTGCGATTGACCGCGACAAACATAGAAGATGCACAATCTTCTTTCAATTACGGCCGAACGGAAGGAGATATCTGCTCAAAACTTTCTGTGCAGGTGCAGACAGTGGCACCCGACATGCCTGCGTTGTCGTTTTCCGCCGGGCACTCTTTGGGCCGGCGCAGCACGCAGAAACACCTAGATTGAAGATAAGCGCCTTTTTGTTATTGACCGCGACCTACATTGAAGATGCACAATCTTCTTTCAATTCCGGCCGAACGGAAGGAGATATCTGCTCAAAACTTTCTGTGCAGGTGCAGACAGTGGCACTCGACATGCCTGCGTTGTCGTTTTCCGCCGGGCACTCTTTGGGCCGGCGCAGCACGCAGAAACACCTAGATTGAAGATAAGCGCCTTTTGCCATTGACCGCGACGAACATAGAAGATGCACAAACGTCTTGCAATTCCGGCCGAATGGAAGGAGATATCTGCTCAAAACTTTCTGTGCAGGTGCAGACAGTGGCACCCGACATGCCTGCGTTGTCGTTTTCCGCCGGGCACTCTTTGGGCCGGAGCAGCACGCAGAAACACCTAGATTGAAGATAAGCTCCTTTTGTCATTGACCGCGACGAACATAGAAGATGCACAAACTTCTTGCAATTCCGGCCGAATGGAAGGAGATATCTGCTCAAAACTTTCTGTGCAGGTGCAGACAGTGGCACCCGACATGCCTGCGTTGTCGTTTTCCGCCGGGCACTCTTTGGGCCGGCGCAGCACGCAGAAACACCTAGATTGAAGATAAGCGCCTTTTTGTTATTGACCGCGACCTACATTGAAGATGCACAATCTTCTTTCAATTCCGGCCGAACGGAAGGAGATATCTGCTCAAAACTTTCTGTGCAGGTGCAGACAGTGGCACTCGACATGCCTGCGTTGTCGTTTTCCGCCGGGCACTCTTTGGGCCGGCGCAGCACGCAGAAACACCTAGATTGAAGATAAGCGCCTTTTGCCATTGACCGCGACGAAAATAGAAGATGCACAAACGTCTTGCAATTCCGGCCGAATGGAAGGAGATATCTGCTCAAAACTTTCTGTGCAGGTGCAGACAGTGGCACCCGACATGCCTGCGTTGTCGTTTTCCGCCGGGCACTCTTTGGGCCGGAGGAGCACGCAGAAACACCTAGATTGAAGATAAGCGCCTTTTTGTCATTGACCGCGACCTACATTGCAGATGCACAAACGTCTTGCAATTCCGGCCGAACGAAAGAAGATATCTGCTCAAAACATACTGTGCAGGTGCAGACAGTGGCACCCGACATGCCTGCGTTGTCGTTTTCCGCCGGGCACTCTTTGGGCCGGCGCAGCACGCAGAAACACCTATATTGAAGATAAGCGCCTTTTTGTCATTGACCGCGACCTACATTGAAGATGCACAATCTTCTTTCAATTCCGGCCGAACAGAAGGAGATATCTGCTCAAAACTTTCTGTGCAGGTGCAGACAGTGGCACTCGACATGCCTGCGTTGTCGTTATCCGCCGGGCACTCTTTGGGCCGGCGCAGCACGCAGAAACACCTAGATTGAAGATAAGCGCCTTTTGCCATTGACCGCGACGAAAATAGAAGATGCACAAACGTCTTGCAATTCCGGCCGAATGGAAGGAGATATCTGCTCAAAACTTTCTGTGCAGGTGCAGACAGTGGCACCCGACATGCCTGCGTTGTCGTTTTCCGCCGGGCACTCTTTGGGCCGGAGCAGCACGCAGAAACACCTAGATTGAAGATAAGCGCCTTTTTGTCATTGACCGCGACCTACATTGCAGATGCACAAACGTCTTGCAATTCCGGCCGAACGAAAGAAGATATCTGCTCAAAACATACTGTGCAGGTGCAGACAGTGGCACCCGACATGCCTGCGTTGTCGTTTTCCGCCGGGCACTCTTTGGGCCGGCGCAGCACGCAGAAACACCTAGATTGAAGATAAGCGCCTTTTTGTCATTGACCGCGACCTACATTGAAGATGCACAATCTTCTTTCAATTCCGGCCGAACGGAAGGAGATATCTGCTCAAAACTTTCTGTGCAGGTGCAGACAGTGGCACCCGACATGCCTGCGTTGTCGTTTTCCGCCGGGCACTCTTTGGGCCGGAGCAGCACGCAGAAACACCTAGATTGAAGATAAGCTCCTTTTGTCATTGACCGCGACGAACATAGAAGATGCACAAACTTCTTGCAATTCCGGCCGAATGGAAGGAGATATCTGCTCAAAACATTCTGTGCAGGTGCAGACAGTGGCACACGACATGCCTGCGTTGTCATTTTCCGCCGGGCACTCTTTGGGCCGGCGCAGCACGCAGAAACACCTAGATTGAAGATAAGCGCCTTTTGCCATTGACCGCGACGAAAATAGAAGATGCACAAACGTCTTGCAATTCCGGCCGAATGGAAGGAGATATCTGCTCAAAACTTTCTGTGCAGGTGCAGACAGTGGCACCCGACATGCCTGCGTTGTCGTTTTCCGCCGGGCACTCTTTGGGCCGGAGCAGCACGCAGAAACACCTAGATTGAAGATAAGCTCCTTTTGTCATTGACCGCGACGAACATAGAAGATGCACAAACTTCTTGCAATTCCGGCCGAATGGAAGGAGATATCTGCTCAAAACTTTCTGTGCAGGTGTAGACAGTGGCACCCGACATGCCTGCGTTGTCGTTTTCCGCCGGGCACTCTTTGGGCCGGCGCAGCACGCAGAAACACCTAGATTGAAGATAAGCGCCTTTTTGTTATTGACCGCGACCTACATTGCAGATGCACAAACGTCTTGCAATTCCGGCCGAACGAAAGAAGATATCTGCTCAAAACATACTGTGCAGGTGCAGACAGTGGCACCCGACATGCCTGCGTTGTCGTTTTCCGCCGGGCACTCTTTGGGCCGGCGCAGCACGCAGAAACACCTAGATTGAAGATAAGCGCCTTTTTGTCATTGACAGCGACCTACATTGAAGATGCACAATCTTCTTTCAATTCCGGCCGAACGGAAGGAGATATCTGCTCAAAACTTTCTGTGCAGGTGCAGACAGTGGCACCCGACATGCCTGCGTTGTCGTTTTCCGCCGGGCACTCTTTGGGCCGGAGCAGCACGCAGAAACACCTAGATTGAAGATAAGCTCCTTTTGTCATTGACCGCGACGAACATAGAAGATGCACAAACTTCTTGCAATTCCGGCCGAATGGAAGGAGATATCTGCTCAAAACATTCTGTGCAGGTGCAGACAGTGGCACTCGACATGCCTGCGTTGTCGTTTTCCGCCGGGCACTCTTTGGGCCGGCGCAGCACGCAGAAACACCTAGATTGAAGATAAGCGCCTTTTGCCATTGACCGCGACGAAAATAGAAGATGCACAAACGTCTTGCAATTCCGGCCGAATGGAAGGAGATATCTGCTCAAAACTTTCTGTGCAGGTGCAGACAGTGGCACCCGACATGCCTGCGTTGTCGTTTTCCGCCGGGCACTCTTTGGGCCGGAGCAGCACGCAGAAACACCTAGATTGAAGATAAGCGCCTTTTTGTCATTGACCGCGACCTACATTGCAGATGCACAATCTTCTTTCAATTCCGGCCGAACGGAAGGAGATATCTGCTCAAAACTTTCTGTGCAGGTGCAGACAGTGGCACTCGACATGCCTGCGTTGTCGTTTTCCGCCGGGCACTCTTTGGGCCGGCGCAGCACGCAGAAACACCTAGATTGAAGATAAGCGCCTTTTGCCATTGACCGCGACGAACATAGAAGATGCACAAACGTCTTGCAATTCCGGCCGAATGGAAGGAGATATCTGCTCAAAACTTTCTGTGCAGGTGCAGACAGTGGCACCCGACATGCCTGCGTTGTCGTTTTCCGCCGGGCACTCTTTGGGCCGGAGCAGCACGCAGAAACACCTAGATTGAAGATAAGCTCCTTTTGTCATTGACCGCGACGAACATAGAAGATGCACAAACTTCTTGCAATTCCGGCCGAATGGAAGGAGATATCTGCTCAAAACTTTCTGTGCAGGTGTAGACAGTGGCACCCGACATGCCTGCGTTGTCGTTTTCCGCCGGGCACTCTTTGGGCCGGCGCAGCACGCAGAAACACCTAGATTGAAGATAAGCGCCTTTTTGTCATTGACCGCGACCTACATTGCAGATGCACAAACGTCTTGCAATTCCGGCCGAACGAAAGAAGATATCTGCTCAAAACATACTGTGCAGGTGCAGACAGTGGCACCCGACATGCCTGCGTTGTCGTTTTCCGCCGGGCACTCTTTGGGCCGGCGCAGCACGCAGAAACACCTAGATTGAAGATAAGCGCCTTTTTGTCATTGACCGCGACCTACATTGAAGATGCACAATCTTCTTTCAATTCCGGCCGAACGGAAGGAGATATCTGCTCAAAACATTCTGTGCAGGTGCAGACACTGGCACCCGACATGCCTGCGTTGTCGTTTTCCGCCGGGCACTCTTTGAGCCGGAGCAGCACGCAGAAACACCTTCATTGAAGATAAGCGCCTTTTGCGATTGACCGCGACAAACATAGAAGATGCACAATCTTCTTTCAATTACGGCCGAACGGAAGGAGATATCTGCTCAAAACTTTCTGTGCAGGTGCAGACAGTGGCACCCGACATGCCTGCGTTGTCGTTTTCCGCCGGGCACTCTTTGGGCCGGCGCAGCACGCAGAAACACCTAGATTGAAGATAAGCGCCTTTTTGTTATTGACCGCGACCTACATTGAAGATGCACAATCTTCTTTCAATTCCGGCCGAACGGAAGGAGATATCTGCTCAAAACTTTCTGTGCAGGTGCAGACAGTGGCACTCGACATGCCTGCGTTGTCGTTTTCCGCCGGGCACTCTTTGGGCCGGCGCAGCACGCAGAAACACCTAGATTGAAGATAAGCGCCTTTTGCCATTGACCGCGACGAACATAGAAGATGCACAAACGTCTTGCAATTCCGGCCGAATGGAAGGAGATATCTGCTCAAAACTTTCTGTGCAGGTGCAGACAGTGGCACCCGACATGCCTGCGTTGTCGTTTTCCGCCGGGCACTCTTTGGGCCGGAGCAGCACGCAGAAACACCTAGATTGAAGATAAGCTCCTTTTGTCATTGACCGCGACGAACATAGAAGATGCACAAACTTCTTGCAATTCCGGCCGAATGGAAGGAGATATCTGCTCAAAACTTTCTGTGCAGGTGTAGACAGTGGCACCCGACATGCCTGCGTTGTCGTTTTCCGCCGGGCACTCTTTGGGCCGGCGCAGCACGCAGAAACACCTAGATTGAAGATAAGCGCCTTTTTGTCATTGACCGCGACCTACATTGAAGATGCACAATCTTCTTTCAATTCCGGCCGAACGGAAGGAGATATCTGCTCAAAACTTTCTGTGCAGGTGCAGACAGTGGCACCCGACATGCCTGCGTTGTCGTTTTCCGCCGGGCACTCTTTGGGCCGGAGCAGCACGCAGAAACACCTAGATTGAAGATAAGCTCCTTTTGTCATTGACCGCGACGAACATAGAAGATGCACAAACTTCTTGCAATTCCGGCCGAATGGAAGGAGATATCTGCTCAAAACATTCTGTGCAGGTGCAGACAGTGGCACTCGACATGCCTGCGTTGTCGTTTTCCGCCGGGCACTCTTTGGGCCGGCGCAGCATGCAGAAACACCTAGATTGAAGATAAGCGCCTTTTGCCATTGACCGCGACGAAAATAGAAGATGCACAAACGTCTTGCAATTCCGGCCCAATGGAAGGAGATATCTGCTCAAAACTTTCTGTGCAGGTGCAGACAGTGGCACCCGACATGCCTGCGTTGTCGTTTTCCGCCGGGCACTCTTTGGGCCGGAGCAGCACGCAGAAACACCTAGATTGAAGATAAGCGCCTTTTTGTCATTGACCGCGACCTACATTGCAGATGCACAAACGTCTTGCAATTCCGGCCGAACGAAAGAAGATATCTGCTCAAAACATACTGTGCAGGTGCAGACAGTGGCACCCGACATGCCTGCGTTGTCGATTTCCGCCGGGCACTCTTTGGGCCGGCGCAGCACGCAGAAACACCTAGATTGAAGATAAGCGCCTTTTTGTCATTGACCGCGACCTACATTGAAGATGCACAATCTTCTTTCAATTCCGGCCGAACGGAAGGAGATATCTGCTCAAAACATTCTGTGCAGGTGCAGACAGTGGCACCCGACATGCCTGCGTTGTCGTTTTCCGCCGGGCACTCTTTGAGCCGGAGCAGCACGCAGAAACACCTACATTGAAGATAAGCGCCTTTTGCGATTGACCGCGACAAACATAGAAGATGCACAATCTTCTTTCAATTACGGCCGAACGGAAGGAGATATCTGCTCAAAACTTTCTGTGCAGGTGCAGACAGTGGCACCCGACATGACTGCGTTGTCGTTTTCCGCCGGGCACTCTTTGGGCCGGCGCAGCACGCAGAAACACCTAGATTGAAGATAAGCGCCTTTTTGTTATTGACCGCGACCTACATTGAAGATGCACAATCTTCTTTCAATTCCGGCCGAACGGAAGGAGATATCTGCTCAAAACTTTCTGTGCAGGTGCAGACAGTGGCACTCGACATGCCTGCGTTGTCGTTTTCCGCCGGGCACTCTTTGGGCCGGCGCAGCACGCAGAAACACCTAGATTGAAGATAAGCGCCTTTTGCCATTGACCGCGACGAACATAGAAGATGCACAAACGTCTTGCAATTCCGGCCGAATGGAAGGAGATATCTGCTCAAAACTTTCTGTGCAGGTGCAGACAGTGGCACCCGACATGCCTGCGTTGTCGTTTTCCGCCGGGCACTCTTTGGGCCGGAGCAGCACGCAGAAACACCTAGATTGAAGATAAGCTCCTTTTGTCATTGACCGCGACGAACATAGAAGATGCACAAACTTCTTGCAATTCCGGCCGAATGGAAGGAGATATCTGCTCAAAACTTTCTGTGCAGGTGTAGACAGTGGCACCCGACATGCCTGCGTTGTCGTTTTCCGCCGGGCACTCTTTGGGCCGGCGCAGCACGCAGAAACACCTAGATTGAAGATAAGCGCCTTTTTGTCTTTGACCGCGACCTACATTGAAGATGCACAATCTTCTTTCAATTCCGGCCGAACGGAAGAAGATATCTGCTCAAAACATTCTGTGCAGGTGCAGACAGTGGCACCCGACATGCCTGCGTTGTCGTTTTCGGCCGGGCAGTCTTTGGGCCGGCGCAGAATGCAGAAACACCTAGATTGAAGATAAGCGCCTTTTTGTCATTGACCGCGACCTACATTGAAGATGCACAAACTTCTTTCAATTCCGGCCGAACGGAAGGAGATATCTGCTCAAAACTTTCTCTGCAGGTGCAGACAGTGGCACTCGACATGCCTGCGTTGTCGTTTTCCGCCGGGCACTCTTTGGGCCGGCGCAGCACGCAGAAACACCTAGATTGAAGATAAGCGCCTTTTGCCATTGACCGCAACGAAAATAGAAGATGCACAAACGTCTTGCAATTCCGGCCGAATGGAAGGAGATATCTGCTCAAAACTTTCTGTGCAGGTGCAGACAGTGGCACCCGACATGCCTGCGTTGTCGTTTTCCGCCGGGCACTCTTTGGGCCGGAGCAGCACGCAGAAACACCTAGATTGAAGATAAGCGCCTTTTGCCATTGACCGCGACCTACATTGCAGATGCACAAACGTCTTGCAATTCCGGCCGAACGAAAGAAGATATCTGCTCAAAACATACTGTGCAGGTGCAGACAGTGGCACCCGACATGCGTGCGTTGTCGTTTTCCGCCGGGCACTCTTTGGGCCGGCGCAGCACGCAGAAACACCTAGAATGAAGATAAGCGCCTTTTTGTCATTGTCCGCGACCTACATTGAAGATGCACAATCTTCTTTCAATTCCGGCCGAACGGAAGGAGATATCTGCTCAAAACTTTCTGTGCAGGTGCAGACAGTGGCACCCGACATGCCTGCGTTGTCGTTTTCCGCCGGGCACTCTTTGGGCCGGAGCAGCATGCAGAAACACCTAGATTGAAGATAAGCGCCTTTTTGTCATTGACCGCGACCTACATTGCAGATGCACAAACGTCTTGCAATTCCGGCCGAACGAAAGAAGATATCTGCTCAAAACATACTGTGCAGGTGCAGACAGTGGCACCCGACATGCCTGCGTTGTCGTTTTCCGCCGGGCACTCTTTGGGCCGGCGCAGCACGCAGAAACACCTAGATTGAAGATAAGCGCCTTTTTGTCATTGACCGCGACCTACATTGAAGATGCACAATCTTCTTTCAATTCCGGCCGAACGGAAGGAGATATCTGCTCAAAACTTTCTGTGCAGGTGCAGACAGTGGCACCCGACATGCCTGCGTTGTCGTTTTCCGCCGGGCACTCTTTGGGCCGGCGCAGCACGCAGAAACACCTAGATTGAAGATAAGCGCCTTTTGCCATTGACCGCGACGAACATAGAAGATGCACAAACGTCTTGCAATTCCGGCCGAATGGAAGGAGATATCTGCTCAAAACTTTCTGTGCAGGTGTAGACAGTGGCACCCGACATGCCTGCGTTGTCGTTTTCCGCCGGGCACTCTTTGGGCCGGCGCAGCACGCAGAAACACCTAGATTGAAGATAAGCGCCTTTTTGTCATTGACCGCGACCTACATTGAAGATGCACAATCTTCTTTCAATTCCGGCCGAACGGAAGGAGATATCTGCTCAAAACATTCTGTGCAGGTGCAGACAGTGGCACCCGACATGCCTGCGTTGTCGTTTTCCGCCGGGCACTCTTTGAGCCGGAGCAGCACGCAGAAACACCTACATTGAAGATAAGCGCCTTTTGCCATTGACCGCGACAAACATAGAAGATGCACAATCTTCTTTCAATTACGGCCGAACGGAAGGAGATATCTGCTCAAAACTTTCTGTGCAGGTGCAGACAGTGGCACCCGACATGCCTGCGTTGTCGTTTTCCGCCGGGCACTCTTTGGGCCGGCGCAGCACGCAGAAACACCTAGATTGAAGATAAGCGCCTTTTTGTTATTGACCGCGACCTACATTGAAGATGCACAATCTTCTTTCAATTCCGGCCGAACGGAAGGAGATATCTGCTCAAAACTTTCTGTGCAGGTGCAGACAGTGGCACTCGACATGCCTGCGTTGTCGTTTTCCGCCGGGCACTCTTTGGGCCGGCGCAGCACGCAGAAACACCTAGATTGAAGATAAGCGCCTTTTGCCATTGACCGCGACGAACATAGAAGATGCACAAACGTCTTGCAATTCCGGCCGAATGGAAGGAGATATCTGCTCAAAACTTTCTGTGCAGGTGCAGACAGTGGCACCCGACATGCCTGCGTTGTCGTTTTCCGCCGGGCACTCTTTGGGCCGGAGCAGCACGCAGAAACACCTAGATTGAAGATAAGCGCCTTTTGCCATTGACCGCGACGAACATAGAAGATGCACAAACGTCTTGCAATTCCGGCCGAATGGAAGGAGATATCTGCTCAAACCTTTCTGTGCAGGTGCAGACAGTGGCACCCGACATGCCTGCGTTGTCGTTTTCCGCCGGGCACTCTTTGGGCCGGAGCAGCACGCAGAAACACCTAGATTGAAGATAAGCTCCTTTTGTCATTGACCGCGACGAACATAGAAGATGCACAAACTTCTTGCAATTCCGGCCGAATGGAAGGAGATATCTGCTCAAAACTTTCTGTGCAGGTGTAGACAGTGGCACCCGACATGCCTGCGTTGTCGTTTTCCGCCGGGCATTCTTTGGGCCGGCGCAGCACGCAGAAACACCTAGATTGAAGATAAGCGCCTTTTTGTCATTGACCGCGACCTACATTGAAGATGCACAATCTTCTTTCAATTACGGCCGAACGGAAGGAGATATTTGCTCAAAACATTCTGTGCAGGTGCAGACAGTGGCACCCGACATGCCTGCGTTGTCCTTTTCCGCCGGGCAGTCTTTGGGCCGGCGCAGCACGCAGAAACACCTAGATTGAAGATAAGCGCCTTTTTGTCATTGACCGCGACCTACATTGAAGATGCACAATCTTCTTTCAATTCCGGCCGAACGGAAGGAGATATCTGCTCAAAACTTTCTGTGCAGGTGCAGACAGTGGCACTCGACATGCCTGCGTTGTCGTTTTCCGCCGGGCACTCTTTGGGCCGGCGCAGCACGCAGAAACACCTAGATTGAAGATAAGCGCCTTTTGCCATTGACCGCGACGAAAATAGAAGACGCACAAACGTCTTGCAATTCCGGCCGAATGGAAGGAGATATCTGCTCAAAACTTTCTGTGCAGGTGCAGACAGTGGCACTCGACATGCCTGCGTTGTCGTTTTCCGCCGGGCACTCTTTGGGCCGGCGCAGCACGCAGAAACACCTAGATTGAAGATAAGCGCCTTTTGCCATTGACCGCGACGAAAATAGAAGACGCACAAACGTCTTGCAATTCCGGCCGAATGGAAGGAGATATCTGCTCAAAACTTTCTGTGCAGGTGCAGACAGTGGCACCCGACATGCCTGCGTTGTCGTTTTCCGCCGGGCACTCTTTGGGCCGGAGCAGCACGCAGAAACACCTAGATTGAAGATAAGCGCCTTTTTGTCATTGACCGCGACCTACATTGCAGATGCACAAACGTCTTGCAATTCCGGCCGAACGAAAGAAGATATCTGCTCAAAACATACTGTGCAGGTGCAGACAGTGGCACCCGACATGCCTGCGTTGTCGTTTTCCGCCGGGCACTCTTTGGGCCGGCGCAGCACGCAGAAACACCTAGATTGAAGATAAGCTCCTTTTGTCATTGACCGCGACGAACATAGAAGATGCACAAACTTCTTGCAATTCCGGCCGAATGGAAGGAGATATCTGCTCAAAACATTCTGTGCAGGTGCAGACAGTGGCACGCGACATGCCTGCGTTGTCGTTTTCCGCCGGGCACTCTTTGGGCCGGCGCAGCACGCAGAAACACCTAGATTGAAGATAAGCGCCTTTTGCCATTGACCGCGACGAAAATAGAAGATGCACAAACGTCTTGCAATTCCGGCCGAATGGAAGGAGATATCTGCTCAAAACTTTCTGTGCAGGTGCAGACAGTGGCACCCGACATGCCTGCGTTGTCGTTTTCCGCCGGGCACTCTTTGGGCCGGAGCAGCACGCAGAAACACCTAGATTGAAGATAAGCGCCTTTTTGTCATTGACCGCGACCTACATTGCAGATGCACAAACGTCTTGCAATTCCGGCCGAACGAAAGAAGATATCTGCTCAAAACATACTGTGCAGGTGCAGACAGTGGCACCCGACATGCCTGCGTTGTCGTTTTCCGCCGGGCACTCTTTGGGCCGGCGCAGCACGCAGAAACACCTAGATTGAAGATAAGCGCCTTTTTGTCATTGACCGCGACCTACATTGAAGATGCACAATCTTCTTTCAATTCCGGCCGAACGGAAGGAGATATCTGCTCAAAACATTCTGTGCAGGTGCAGACAGTGGCACCCGACATGCCTGCGTTGTCGTTTTCCGCCGGGCACTCTTTGAGCCGGAGCAGCACGCAGAAACACCTACATTGAAGATAAGCGCCTTTTGCCATTGACCGTGACAAACATAGAAGATGCACAATCTTCTTTCAATTACGGCCGAACGGAAGGAGATATCTGCTCAAAACTTTCTGTGCAGGTGCAGACAGTGGCACCCGACATGCCTGCGTTGTCGTTTTCCGCCGGGCACTCTTTGGGCCGGCGCAGCACGCAGAAACACCTAGATTGAAGATAAGCGCCTTTTTGTTATTGACCGCGACCTACATTGAAGATGCACAATCTTCTTTCAATTCCGGCCGAACGGAAGGAGATATCTGCTCAAAACTTTCTGTGCAGGTGCAGACAGTGGCACTCGACATGCCTGCGTTGTCGTTTTCCGCCGGGCACTCTTTGGGCCGGCGCAGCACGCAGAAACACCTAGATTGAAGATAAGCGCCTTTTGCCATTGACCGCGACGAACATAGAAGATGCACAAACGTCTTGCAATTCCGGCCGAATGGAAGGAGATATCTGCTCAAAACTTTCTGTGCAGGTGCAGACAGTGGCACCCGACATGCCTGCGTTGTCGTTTTCCGCCGGGCACTCTTTGGGCCGGAGCAGCACGCAGAAACACCTAGATTGAAGATAAGCTCCTTTTGTCATTGACCGCGACGAACATAGAAGATGCACAAACTTCTTGCAATTCCGGCCGAATGGAAGGAGATATCTGCTCAAAACTTTCTGTGCAGGTGTAGACAGTGGCACCCGACATGCCTGCGTTGTCGTTTTCCGCCGGGCACTCTTTGGGCCGGCGCAGCACGCAGAAACACCTAGATTGAAGATAAGCGCCTTTTTGTCATTGACCGCGACCTACATTGCAGATGCACAAACGTCTTGCAATTCCGGCCGAACGAAAGAAGATATCTGCTCAAAACATACTGTGCAGGTGCAGACAGTGGCACCCGACATGCCTGCGTTGTCGTTTTCCGCCGGGCACTCTTTGGGCCGGCGCAGCACGCAGAAACACCTAGATTGAAGATAAGCGCCTTTTTGTCATTGACCGCGACCTACATTGAAGATGCACAATCTTCTTTCAATTCCGGCCGAACGGAAGGAGATATCTGCTCAAAACATTCTGTGCAGGTGCAGACACTGGCACCCGACATGCCTGCGTTGTCGTTTTCCGCCGGGCACTCTTTGAGCCGGAGCAGCACGCAGAAACACCTTCATTGAAGATAAGCGCCTTTTGCGATTGACCGCGACAAACATAGAAGATGCACAATCTTCTTTCAATTACGGCCGAACGGAAGGAGATATCTGCTCAAAACTTTCTGTGCAGGTGCAGACAGTGGCACCCGACATGCCTGCGTTGTCGTTTTCCGCCGGGCACTCTTTGGGCCGGCGCAGCACGCAGAAACACCTAGATTGAAGATAAGCGCCTTTTTGTTATTGACCGCGACCTACATTGAAGATGCACAATCTTCTTTCAATTCCGGCCGAACGGAAGGAGATATCTGCTCAAAACTTTCTGTGCAGGTGCAGACAGTGGCACTCGACATGCCTGCGTTGTCGTTTTCCGCCGGGCACTCTTTGGGCCGGCGCAGCACGCAGAAACACCTAGATTGAAGATAAGCGCCTTTTGCCATTGACCGCGACGAACATAGAAGATGCACAAACGTCTTGCAATTCCGGCCGAATGGAAGGAGATATCTGCTCAAAACTTTCTGTGCAGGTGCAGACAGTGGCACCCGACATGCCTGCGTTGTCGTTTTCCGCCGGGCACTCTTTGGGCCGGAGCAGCACGCAGAAACACCTAGATTGAAGATAAGCTCCTTTTGTCATTGACCGCGACGAACATAGAAGATGCACAAACTTCTTGCAATTCCGGCCGAATGGAAGGAGATATCTGCTCAAAACTTTCTGTGCAGGTGTAGACAGTGGCACCCGACATGCCTGCGTTGTCGTTTTCCGCCGGGCACTCTTTGGGCCGGCGCAGCACGCAGAAACACCTAGATTGAAGATAAGCGCCTTTTTGTCATTGACCGCGACCTACATTGAAG
Organism: Hyla sarda; assembly: GCF_029499605.1. Lineage (NCBI taxonomy): Eukaryota > Metazoa > Chordata > Amphibia > Anura > Hylidae > Hyla > Hyla sarda. The sequence continues at coordinate 16,069 of NW_026610848.1, read as the reverse complement.
ATGCACAATCTTCTTTCAATTCCGGCCGAACGGAAGGAGATATCTGCTCAAAACTTTCTGTGCAGGTGCAGACAGTGGCACCCGACATGCTTGCGTTGTCGTTTTCCGCCGGGCACTCTTTGGGCCGGAGCAGCACGCAGAAACACCTAGATTGAAGATAAGCTCCTTTTGTCATTGACCGCGACGAACATAGAAGATGCACAAACTTCTTGCAATTCCGGCCGAATGGAAGGAGATATCTGCTCAAAACATTCTGTGCAGGTGCAGACAGTGGCACTCGACATGCCTGCGTTGTCGTTTTCCGCCGGGCACTCTTTGGGCCGGCGCAGCACGCAGAAACACCTAGATTGAAGATAAGCGCCTTTTGCCATTGACCGCGACGAAAATAGAAGATGCACAAACGTCTTGCAATTCCGGCCCAATGGAAGGAGATATCTGCTCAAAACTTTCTGTGCAGGTGCAGACAGTGGCACCCGACATGCCTGCGTTGTCGTTTTCCGCCGGGCACTCTTTGGGCCGGAGCAGCACGCAGAAACACCTAGATTGAAGATAAGCGCCTTTTTGTCATTGACCGCGACCTACATTGCAGATGCACAAACGTCTTGCAATTCCGGCCGAACGAAAGAAGATATCTGCTCAAAACATACTGTGCAGGTGCAGACAGTGGCACCCGACATGCCTGCGTTGTCGATTTCCGCCGGGCACTCTTTGGGCCGGCGCAGCACGCAGAAACACCTAGATTGAAGATAAGCGCCTTTTTGTTATTGACCGCGACCTACATTGAAGATGCACAATCTTCTTTCAATTCCGGCCGAACGGAAGGAGATATCTGCTCAAAACTTTCTGTGCAGGTGCAGACAGTGGCACTCGACAAGCCTGCGTTGTCGTTTTCCGCCGGGCACTCTTTGGGCCGGCGCAGCACGCAGAAACACCTAGATTGAAGATAAGCGCCTTTTGCCATTGACCGCGACGAACATAGAAGATGCACAAACGTCTTGCAATTCCGGCCGAATGGAAGGAGATATCTGCTCAAAACTTTCTGTGCAGGTGCAGACAGTGGCACCCGACATGCCTGCGTTGTCGTTTTCCGCCGGGCACTCTTTGGGCCGGAGCAGCACGCAGAAACACCTAGATTGAAGATAAGCTCCTTTTGTCATTGACCGCGACGAACATAGAAGATGCACAAACTTCTTGCAATTCCGGCCGAATGGAAGGAGATATCTGCTCAAAACTTTCTGTGCAGGTGTAGACAGTGGCACCCGACATGCCTGCGTTGTCGTTTTCCGCCGGGCACTCTTTGGGCCGGCGCAGCACGCAGAAACACCTAGATTGAAGATAAGCGCCTTTTTGTCTTTGACCGCGACCTACATTGAAGATGCACAATCTTCTTTCAATTCCGGCCGAACGGAAGAAGATATCTGCTCAAAACATTCTGTGCAGGTGCAGACAGTGGCACCCGACATGCCTGCGTTGTCGTTTTCGGCCGGGCAGTCTTTGGGCCGGCGCAGAATGCAGAAACACCTAGATTGAAGATAAGCGCCTTTTTGTCATTGACCGCGACCTACATTGAAGATGCACAAACTTCTTTCAATTCCGGCCGAACGGAAGGAGATATCTGCTCAAAACTTTCTGTGCAGGTGCAGACAGTGGCACTCGACATGCCTGCGTTGTCGTTTTCCGCCGGGCACTCTTTGGGCCGGCGCAGCACGCAGAAACACCTAGATTGAAGATAAGCGCCTTTTGCCATTGACCGCAACGAAAATAGAAGATGCACAAACGTCTTGCAATTCCGGCCGAATGGAAGGAGATATCTGCTCAAAACTTTCTGTGCAGGTGCAGACAGTGGCACCCGACATGCCTGCGTTGTCGTTTTCCGCCGGGCACTCTTTGGGCCGGCGCAGCACGCAGAAACACCTAGATTGCAGGTAAGGGCTTTTTGACATTGACCGCGACCAATATTGAAGATGCACAAACGTCTTGCAATTCTGGCCGAACGAAAGAAGATATCTGCTCAAACCTTTCTGTGCAGGTGCAGACAGTGGCACCCGACATGGCTGCGTTGTCGTTTTCCGCCGGGCAGTCTTGGGGCCGGCGCAGCACGCAGAAACACCTAGATTGAAGATAAGCGCCTTTTTGTCATTGACCGCGACCTACATTGAAGATGCACAATCTTCTTTCAATTCCGGCCGAACGGAAGGAGATATCTGCTCAAAACTTTCTGTGCAGGTGCAGACAGTGGCACTCGACATGCCTGCGTTGTCGTTTTCCGCCGGGCACTCTTTGGGCCGGCGCAGCACGCAGAAACACCTAGATTGAAGATAAGCGCCTTTTGCCATTGACCGCGACGAACATAGAAGATGCACAAACGTCTTGCAATTCCGGCCGAATGGAAGGAGATATCTGCTCAAAACTTTCTGTGCAGGTGTAGACAGTGGCACCCGACATGCCTGCGTTGTCGTTTTCCGCCGGGCACTCTTTGGGCCGGCGCAGCACGCAGAAACACCTAGATTGAAGATAAGCGCCTTTTTGTCATTGACCGCGACCTACATTGAAGATGCACAATCTTCTTTCAATTCCGGCCGAACGGAAGGAGATATCTGCTCAAAACTTTCTGTGCAGGTGCAGACAGTGGCACCCGACATGCCTGCGTTGTCGTTTTCCGCCGGGCACTCTTTGGGCCGGCGCAGCACGCAGAAACACCTAGATTGAAGATAAGCGCCTTTTTGTTATTGACCGCGACCTACATTGAAGATGCACAATCTTCTTTCAATTCCGGCCGAACGGAAGGAGATATCTGCTCAAAACTTTCTGTGCAGGTGCAGACAGTGGCACTCGACATGCCTGCGTTGTCGTTTTCCGCCGGGCACTCTTTGGGCCGGCGCAGCACGCAGAAACACCTAGATTGAAGATAAGCGCCTTTTGCCATTGACCGCGACGAACATAGAAGATGCACAAACGTCTTGCAATTCCGGCCGAATGGAAGGAGATATCTGCTCAAAACTTTCTGTGCAGGTGCAGACAGTGGCACCCGACATGCCTGCGTTGTCGTTTTCCGCCGGGCACTCTTTGGGCCGGAGCAGCACGCAGAAACACCTAGATTGAAGATAAGCGCCTTTTGCCATTGACCGCGACGAACATAGAAGATGCACAAACGTCTTGCAATTCCGGCCGAATGGAAGGAGATATCTGCTCAAACCTTTCTGTGCAGGTGCAGACAGTGGCACCCGACATGCCTGCGTTGTCGTTTTCCGCCGGGCACTCTTTGGGCCGGAGCAGCACGCAGAAACACCTAGATTGAAGATAAGCTCCTTTTGTCATTGACCGCGACGAACATAGAAGATGCACAAACTTCTTGCAATTCCGGCCGAATGGAAGGAGATATCTGCTCAAAACTTTCTGTGCAGGTGTAGACAGTGGCACCCGACATGCCTGCGTTGTCGTTTTCCGCCGGGCATTCTTTGGGCCGGCGCAGCACGCAGAAACACCTAGATTGAAGATAAGCGCCTTTTTGTCATTGACCGCGACCTACATTGAAGATGCACAATCTTCTTTCAATTACGGCCGAACGGAAGGAGATATTTGCTCAAAACATTCTGTGCAGGTGCAGACAGTGGCACCCGACATGCCTGCGTTGTCGTTTTCCGCCGGGCAGTCTTTGGGCCGGCGCAGCACGCAGAAACACCTAGATTGAAGATAAGCGCCTTTTTGTCATTGACCGCGACCTACATTGAAGATGCACAATCTTCTTTCAATTCCGGCCGAACGGAAGGAGATATCTGCTCAAAACTTTCTGTGCAGGTGCAGACAGTGGCACTCGACATGCCTGCGTTGTCGTTTTCCGCCGGGCACTCTTTGGGCCGGCGCAGCACGCAGAAACACCTAGATTGAAGATAAGCGCCTTTTGCCATTGACCGCGACGAAAATAGAAGACGCACAAACGTCTTGCAATTCCGGCCGAATGGAAGGAGATATCTGCTCAAAACTTTCTGTGCAGGTGCAGACAGTGGCACCCGACATGCCTGCGTTGTCGTTTTCCGCCGGGCACTCTTTGGGCCGGAGCAGCACGCAGAAACACCTAGATTGAAGATAAGCGCCTTTTTGTCATTGACCGCGACCTACATTGCAGATGCACAAACGTCTTGCAATTCCGGCCGAACGAAAGAAGATATCTGCTCAAAACATACTGTGCAGGTGCAGACAGTGGCACCCGACATGCCTGCGTTGTCGTTTTCCGCCGGGCACTCTTTGGGCCGGCGCAGCACGCAGAAACACCTAGATTTAAGATAAGCGCCTTTTTGTCATTGACCGCGACCTACATTGAAGATGCACAATCTTCTTTCAATTCCGGCCGAACAGAAGGAGATATCTGCTCAAAACTTTCTGTGCAGGTGCAGACAGTGGCACCCGACATGCCTGCGTTGTCGTTTTCCGCCGGGCACTCTTTGGGCCGGAGCAGCACGCAGAAACACCTAGATTGAAGATAAGCTCCTTTTGTCATTGACCGCGACGAACATAGAAGATGCACAAACTTCTTGCAATTCCGGCCGAATGGAAGGAGATATCTGCTCAAAACATTCTGTGCAGGTGCAGACAGTGGCACTCGACATGCCTGCGTTGTCGTTTTCCGCCGGGCACTCTTTGGGCCGGCGCAGCACGCAGAAACACCTAGATTGAAGATAAGCGCCTTTTGCCATTGACCGCGACGAAAATAGAAGATGCACAAACGTCTTGCAATTCCGGCCGAATGGAAGGAGATATCTGCTCAAAACTTTCTGTGCAGGTGCAGACAGTGGCACCCGACATGACTGCGTTGTCGTTTTCCGCCGGGCACTCTTTGGGCCGGAGCAGCACGCAGAAACACCTAGATTGAAGATAAGCGCCTTTTTGTCATTGACCGCGACCTACATTGCAGATGCACAAACGTCTTGCAATTCCGGCCGAACGAAAGAAGATATCTGCTCAAAACATACTGTGCAGGTGCAGACAGTGGCACCCGACATTCCTGCGTTGTCGTTTTCCGCCGGGCACTCTTTGGGCCGGCGCAGCACGCAGAAACACCTAGATTGAAGATAAGCGCCTTTTTGTCATTGACCGCGACCTACATTGAAGATGCACAATCTTCTTTCAATTCCGGCCGAACGGAAGGAGATATCTGCTCAAAACATTCTGTGCAGGTGCAGACAGTGGCACCCGACATGCCTGCGTTGTCGTTTTCCGCCGGGCACTCTTTGAGCCGGAGCAGCACGCAGAAACACCTACATTGAAGATAAGCGCCTTTTGCCATTGACCGTGACAAACATAGAAGATGCACAATCTTCTTTCAATTACGGCCGAACGGAAGGAGATATCTGCTCAAAACTTTCTGTGCAGGTGCAGACAGTGGCACCCGACATGCCTGCGTTGTCGTTTTCCGCCGGGCACTCTTTGGGCCGGCGCAGCACGCAGAAACACCTAGATTGAAGATAAGCGCCTTTTTGTCATTGACCGCGACCTACATTGAAGATGCACAATCTTCTTTCAATTCCGGCCGAACGGAAGGAGATATTTGCTCAAAACATTCTGTGCAGGTGCAGACAGTGGCACCCGACATGCCTGCGTTGTCGTTTTCCGCCGGGCAGTCTTTGGGCCGGCGCAGCACGCAGAAACACCTAGATTGAAGATAAGCGCCTTTTTGTCATTGACCGCGACCTACATTGAAGATGCACAATCTTCTTTCAATTCCGGCCGAACGGAAGGAGATATCTGCTCAAAACTTTCTGTGCAGGTGCAGACAGTGGCACTCGACATGCCTGCGTTGTCGTTTTCCGCCGGGCACTCTTTGGGCCGGCGCAGCACGCAGAAACACCTAGATTGAAGATAAGCGCCTTTTGCCATTGACCGCGACGAAAATAGAAGATGCACAAACGTCTTGCAATTCCGGCCGAATGGAAGGAGATATCTGCTCAAAACTTTCTGTGCAGGTGCAGACAGTGGCACCCGACATGCCTGCGTTGTCGTTTTCCGCCGGGCACTCTTTGGGCCGGCGCAGCACGCAGAAACACCTAGATTGAAGATAAGCGCCTTTTGCCATTGACCGCGACGAACATAGAAGATGCACAAACGTCTTGCAATTCCGGCCGAATGGAAGGAGATATCTGCTCAAAACTTTCTGTGCAGGTGCAGACAGTGGCACCCGACATGCCTGCGTTGTCGTTTTCCGCCGGGCACTCTTTGGGCCGGAGCAGCACGCAGAAACACCTAGATTGAAGATAAGCGCCTTTTGCCATTGACCGCGACGAACATAGAAGATGCACAAACGTCTTGCAATTCCGGCCGAATGGAAGGAGATATCTGCTCAAACCTTTCTGTGCAGGTGCAGACAGTGGCACCCGACATGCCTGCGTTGTCGTTTTCCGCCGGGCACTCTTTGGGCCGGAGCAGCACGCAGAAACACCTAGATTGAAGATAAGCTCCTTTTGTCATTGACCGCGACGAACATAGAAGATGCACAAACTTCTTGCAATTCCGGCCGAATGGAAGGAGATATCTGCTCAAAACTTTCTGTGCAGGTGTAGACAGTGGCACCCGACATGCCTGCGTTGTCGTTTTCCGCCGGGCATTCTTTGGGCCGGCGCAGCACGCAGAAACACCTAGATTGAAGATAAGCGCCTTTTTGTCATTGACCGCGACCTACATTGAAGATGCACAATCTTCTTTCAATTACGGCCGAACGGAAGGAGATATTTGCTCAAAACATTCTGTGCAGGTGCAGACAGTGGCACCCGACATGCCTGCGTTGTCGTTTTCCGCCGGGCAGTCTTTGGGCCGGCGCAGCACGCAGAAACACCTAGATTGAAGATAAGCGCCTTTTTGTCATTGACCGCGACCTACATTGAAGATGCACAATCTTCTTTCAATTCCGGCCGAACGGAAGGAGATATCTGCTCAAAACTTTCTGTGCAGGTGCAGACAGTGGCACTCGACATGCCTGCGTTGTCGTTTTCCGCCGGGCACTCTTTGGGCCGGCGCAGCACGCAGAAACACCTAGATTGAAGATAAGCGCCTTTTGCCATTGACCGCGACGAAAATAGAAGACGCACAAACGTCTTGCAATTCCGGCCGAATGGAAGGAGATATCTGCTCAAAACTTTCTGTGCAGGTGCAGACAGTGGCACCCGACATGCCTGCGTTGTCGTTTTCCGCCGGGCACTCTTTGGGCCGGAGCAGCACGCAGAAACACCTAGATTGAAGATAAGCGCCTTTTTGTCATTGACCGCGACCTACATTGCAGATGCACAAACGTCTTGCAATTCCGGCCGAACGAAAGAAGATATCTGCTCAAAACATACTGTGCAGGTGCAGACAGTGGCACCCGACATGCCTGCGTTGTCGTTTTCCGCCGGGCACTCTTTGGGCCGGCGCAGCACGCAGAAACACCTAGATTTAAGATAAGCGCCTTTTTGTCATTGACCGCGACCTACATTGAAGATGCACAATCTTCTTTCAATTCCGGCCGAACAGAAGGAGATATCTGCTCAAAACTTTCTGTGCAGGTGCAGACAGTGGCACCCGACATTCCTGCGTTGTCGTTTTCCGCCGGGCACTCTTTGGGCCGGAGCAGCACGCAGAAACACCTAGATTGAAGATAAGCTCCTTTTGTCATTGACCGCGACGAACATAGAAGATGCACAAACTTCTTGCAATTCCGGCCGAATGGAAGGAGATATCTGCTCAAAACATTCTGTGCAGGTGCAGACAGTGGCACTCGACATGCCTGCGTTGTCGTTTTCCGCCGGGCACTCTTTGGGCCGGAGCAGCACGCAGAAACACCTAGATTGAAGATAAGCGCCTTTTGCCATTGACCGCGACGAACATAGAAGATGCACAAACGTCTTGCAATTCCGGCCGAATGGAAGGAGATATCTGCTCAAACCTTTCTGTGCAGGTGCAGACAGTGGCACCCGACATGCCTGCGTTGTCGTTTTCCGCCGGGCACTCTTTGGGCCGGAGCAGCACGCAGAAACACCTAGATTGAAGATAAGCTCCTTTTGTCATTGACCGCGACGAACATAGAAGATGCACAAACTTCTTGCAATTCCGGCCGAATGGAAGGAGATATCTGCTCAAAACTTTCTGTGCAGGTGTAGACAGTGGCACCCGACATGCCTGCGTTGTCGTTTTCCGCCGGGCATTCTTTGGGCCGGCGCAGCACGCAGAAACACCTAGATTGAAGATAAGCGCCTTTTTGTCATTGACCGCGACCTACATTGAAGATGCACAATCTTCTTTCAATTACGGCCGAACGGAAGGAGATATTTGCTCAAAACATTCTGTGCAGGTGCAGACAGTGGCACCCGACATGCCTGCGTTGTCGTTTTCCGCCGGGCAGTCTTTGGGCCGGCGCAGCACGCAGAAACACCTAGATTGAAGATAAGCGCCTTTTTGTCATTGACCGCGACCTACATTGAAGATGCACAATCTTCTTTCAATTCCGGCCGAACGGAAGGAGATATCTGCTCAAAACTTTCTGTGCAGGTGCAGACAGTGGCACTCGACATGCCTGCGTTGTCGTTTTCCGCCGGGCACTCTTTGGGCCGGCGCAGCACGCAGAAACACCTAGATTGAAGATAAGCGCCTTTTGCCATTGACCGCGACGAAAATAGAAGACGCACAAACGTCTTGCAATTCCGGCCGAATGGAAGGAGATATCTGCTCAAAACTTTCTGTGCAGGTGCAGACAGTGGCACCCGACATGCCTGCGTTGTCGTTTTCCGCCGGGCACTCTTTGGGCCGGAGCAGCACGCAGAAACACCTAGATTGAAGATAAGCGCCTTTTTGTCATTGACCGCGACCTACATTGCAGATGCACAAACGTCTTGCAATTCCGGCCGAACGAAAGAAGATATCTGCTCAAAACATACTGTGCAGGTGCAGACAGTGGCACCCGACATGCCTGCGTTGTCGTTTTCCGCCGGGCACTCTTTGGGCCGGCGCAGCACGCAGAAACACCTAGATTTAAGATAAGCGCCTTTTTGTCATTGACCGCGACCTACATTGAAGATGCACAATCTTCTTTCAATTCCGGCCGAACAGAAGGAGATATCTGCTCAAAACTTTCTGTGCAGGTGCAGACAGTGGCACCCGACATGCCTGCGTTGTCGTTTTCCGCCGGGCACTCTTTGGGCCGGAGCAGCACGCAGAAACACCTAGATTGAAGATAAGCTCCTTTTGTCATTGACCGCGACGAACATAGAAGATGCACAAACTTCTTGCAATTCCGGCCGAATGGAAGGAGATATCTGCTCAAAACATTCTGTGCAGGTGCAGACAGTGGCACTCGACATGCCTGCGTTGTCGTTTTCCGCCGGGCACTCTTTGGGCCGGCGCAGCACGCAGAAACACCTAGATTGAAGATAAGCGCCTTTTGCCATTGACCGCGACGAAAATAGAAGATGCACAAACGTCTTGCAATTCCGGCCGAATGGAAGGAGATATCTGCTCAAAACTTTCTGTGCAGGTGCAGACAGTGGCACCCGACATGACTGCGTTGTCGTTTTCCGCCGGGCACTCTTTGGGCCGGAGCAGCACGCAGAAACACCTAGATTGAAGATAAGCGCCTTTTTGTCATTGACCGCGACCTACATTGCAGATGCACAAACGTCTTGCAATTCCGGCCGAACGAAAGAAGATATCTGCTCAAAACATACTGTGCAGGTGCAGACAGTGGCACCCGACATTCCTGCGTTGTCGTTTTCCGCCGGGCACTCTTTGGGCCGGCGCAGCACGCAGAAACACCTAGATTGAAGATAAGCGCCTTTTTGTCATTGACCGCGACCTACATTGAAGATGCACAATCTTCTTTCAATTCCGGCCGAACGGAAGGAGATATCTGCTCAAAACATTCTGTGCAGGTGCAGACAGTGGCACCCGACATGCCTGCGTTGTCGTTTTCCGCCGGGCACTCTTTGAGCCGGAGCAGCACGCAGAAACACCTACATTGAAGATAAGCGCCTTTTGCCATTGACCGTGACAAACATAGAAGATGCACAATCTTCTTTCAATTACGGCCGAACGGAAGGAGATATCTGCTCAAAACTTTCTGTGCAGGTGCAGACAGTGGCACCCGACATGCCTGCGTTGTCGTTTTCCGCCGGGCACTCTTTGGGCCGGCGCAGCACGCAGAAACACCTAGATTGAAGATAAGCGCCTTTTTGTCATTGACCGCGACCTACATTGAAGATGCACAATCTTCTTTCAATTCCGGCCGAACGGAAGGAGATATTTGCTCAAAACATTCTGTGCAGGTGCAGACAGTGGCACCCGACATGCCTGCGTTGTCGTTTTCCGCCGGGCAGTCTTTGGGCCGGCGCAGCACGCAGAAACACCTAGATTGAAGATAAGCGCCTTTTTGTCATTGACCGCGACCTACATTGAAGATGCACAATCTTCTTTCAATTCCGGCCGAACGGAAGGAGATATCTGCTCAAAACTTTCTGTGCAGGTGCAGACAGTGGCACTCGACATGCCTGCGTTGTCGTTTTCCGCCGGGCACTCTTTGGGCCGGCGCAGCACGCAGAAACACCTAGATTGAAGATAAGCGCCTTTTGCCATTGACCGCGACGAAAATAGAAGATGCACAAACGTCTTGCAATTCCGGCCGAATGGAAGGAGATATCTGCTCAAAACTTTCTGTGCAGGTGCAGACAGTGGCACCCGACATGCCTGCGTTGTCGTTTTCCGCCGGGCACTCTTTGGGCCGGAGCAGCACGCAGAAACACCTAGATTGAAGATAAGCGCCTTTTTGTCATTGACCGCGACCTACATTGCAGATGCACAAACGTCTTGCAATTCCGGCCGAACGAAAGAAGATATCTGCTCAAAACATACTGTGCAGGTGCAGACAGTGGCACCCGACATGCCTGCGTTGTCGTTTTCCGCCGGGCACTCTTTGGGCCGGCGCAGCACGCAGAAACACCTAGATTGCAGGTAAGGGCTTTTTGACATTGACCGCGACCAATATTGAAGATGCACAAACGTCTTGCAATTCTGGCCGAACGAAAGAAGATATCTGCTCAAACCTTTCTGTGCAGGTGCAGACAGTGGCACCCGACATGGCTGCGTTGTCGTTTTCCGCCGGACAGTCTTGGGGCCGGCGCAGCACGCAGAAACACCTAGATTGAAGATAAGCGCCTTTTTGTCATTGACCTCGACCTACATTGAAGATGCACAATCTTCTTTCAATTCCGGCCGAACGGAAGGAGATATCTGCTCAAAACTTTCTGTGCAGGTGCAGACAGTGGCACTCGACATGCCTGCGTTGTCGTTTTCCGCCGGGCACTCTTTGGGCCGGCGCAGCACGCAGAAACACCTAGATTGAAGATAAGCGCCTTTTGCCATTGACCGCGACGAACATAGAAGATGCACAAACGTCTTACAATTCCGGCCGAATGGAAGGAGATATCTGCTCAAACCTTTCTGTGCAGATGCAGACAGTGGCACCCGACATGCCTGCATTGTCGTTTTCAGCCGGGCACTCTTTGGGCCGGCGCAGCACGCAGAAACACCTAGATTGCAGATAAGGGCTTTTTGACATTGACCGCGACCAATATTGAAGATGCACGAACGTCTTGCAATTCCGGCCGAACGAAAGAAGATATCTGCTTAAAACTTTCTGTGCAGGTGCAGACAGTGGCACCCGACATGCCTGCGTTGTCGTTTTCCGCCGGGCACTCTTTGGGCCGGCGCAGCACGCAGAAACACCTAGATTGAAGATAAGCGCATTTTTGTCATTGTCCGCGACCTACATTGAAGATGCACAATCTTCTTTCAATTCCGGCTGAACGGAAGGAGATATCTGCTCAAAACTTTCTGTGCAGATGCAGACAGTGGCACCCGACATGCCTGCGTTGTCGTTTTCCGCCGGGCACTCTTTGGGCCGGCGCAGCACGCAGAAACACCTAGATTGAAGATAAGCGCCTTTTGCCATTGACCGCGACGAATATAGAAGATGCACAAACGTCTTGCAATTCCGGCCGAATGGAAGGAGATATCTGCTCAAAACTTTCTGTGCAGGTGCAGACAGTGGCACTCGACATGCCTGCGTTGTCGTTTTCCGCCGGGCACTCTTTGGGCCGGCGCAGCACGCAGAAACACCTAGATTGAAGATAAGCGCCTTTTTGTCATTGACCGCGACCTACATTGCAGATGCACAAACGTCTTGCAATTCCGGCCGAACGAAAGAAGATATCTGCTCAAAACATACTGTGCAGGTGCAGACAGTGGCACCCGACATGCCTGCGTTGTCGTTTTCCGCCGGGCACTCTTTGGGCCGGCGCAGCACGCAGAAACACCTAGATTGAAGATAAGCGCCTTTTTGTCATTGACCGCGACCTACATTGAAGATGCACAATCTTCTTTCAATTCCGGCCGAACGGAAGGAGATATCTGCTCAAAACATTCTGTGCAGGTGCAGACAGTGGCACCCGACATGCCTGCGTTGTCGTTTTCCGCCGGGCACTCTTTGAGCCGGAGCAGCACGCAGAAACACCTACATTGAAGATAAGCGCCTTTTGCGATTGACCGCGACAAACATAGAAGATGCACAATCTTCTTTCAATTACGGCCGAACGGAAGGAGATATCTGCTCAAAACTTTCTGTGCAGGTGCAGACAGTGGCACCCGACATGACTGCGTTGTCGTTTTCCGCCGGGCACTCTTTGGGCCGGCGCAGCACGCAGAAACACCTAGATTGAAGATAAGCGCCTTTTTGTTATTGACCGCGACCTACATTGAAGATGCACAATCTTCTTTCAATTCCGGCCGAACGGAAGGAGATATCTGCTCAAAACTTTCTGTGCAGGTGCAGACAGTGGCACTCGACATGCCTGCGTTGTCGTTTTCCGCCGGGCACTCTTTGGGCCGGCGCAGCACGCAGAAACACCTAGATTGAAGATAAGCGCCTTTTGCCATTGACCGCGACGAACATAGAAGATGCACAAACGTCTTGCAATTCCGGCCGAATGGAAGGAGATATCTGCTCAAAACTTTCTGTGCAGGTGCAGACAGTGGCACCCGACATGCCTGCGTTGTCGTTTTCCGCCGGGCACTCTTTGGGCCGGAGCAGCACGCAGAAACACCTAGATTGAAGATAAGCTCCTTTTGTCATTGACCGCGACGAACATAGAAGATGCACAAACTTCTTGCAATTCCGGCCGAATGGAAGGAGATATCTGCTCAAAACTTTCTGTGCAGGTGTAGACAGTGGCACCCGACATGCCTGCGTTGTCGTTTTCCGCCGGGCACTCTTTGGGCCGGCGCAGCACGCAGAAACACCTAGATTGAAGATAAGCGCCTTTTTGTCTTTGACCGCGACCTACATTGAAGATGCACAATCTTCTTTCAATTCCGGCCGAACGGAAGAAGATATCTGCTCAAAACATTCTGTGCAGGTGCAGACAGTGGCACCCGACATGCCTGCGTTGTCGTTTTCGGCCGGGCAGTCTTTGGGCCGGCGCAGAATGCAGAAACACCTAGATTGAAGATAAGCGCCTTTTTGTCATTGACCGCGACCTACATTGAAGATGCACAAACTTCTTTCAATTCCGGCCGAACGGAAGGAGATATCTGCTCAAAACTTTCTCTGCAGGTGCAGACAGTGGCACTCGACATGCCTGCGTTGTCGTTTTCCGCCGGGCACTCTTTGGGCCGGCGCAGCACGCAGAAACACCTAGATTGAAGATAAGCGCCTTTTGCCATTGACCGCAACGAAAATAGAAGATGCACAAACGTCTTGCAATTCCGGCCGAATGGAAGGAGATATCTGCTCAAAACTTTCTGTGCAGGTGCAGACAGTGGCACCCGACATGCCTGCGTTGTCGTTTTCCGCCGGGCACTCTTTGGGCCGGAGCAGCACGCAGAAACACCTAGATTGAAGATAAGCGCCTTTTGCCATTGACCGCGACCTACATTGCAGATGCACAAACGTCTTGCAATTCCGGCCGAACGAAAGAAGATATCTGCTCAAAACATACTGTGCAGGTGCAGACAGTGGCACCCGACATGCGTGCGTTGTCGTTTTCCGCCGGGCACTCTTTGGGCCGGCGCAGCACGCAGAAACACCTAGAATGAAGATAAGCGCCTTTTTGTCATTGTCCGCGACCTACATTGAAGATGCACAATCTTCTTTCAATTCCGGCCGAACGGAAGGAGATATCTGCTCAAAACTTTCTGTGCAGGTGCAGACAGTGGCACCCGACATGCCTGCGTTGTCGTTTTCCGCCGGGCACTCTTTGGGCCGGAGCAGCATGCAGAAACACCTAGATTGAAGATAAGCGCCTTTTTGTCATTGACCGCGACCTACATTGCAGATGCACAAACGTCTTGCAATTCCGGCCGAACGAAAGAAGATATCTGCTCAAAACATACTGTGCAGGTGCAGACAGTGGCACCCGACATGCCTGCGTTGTCGTTTTCCGCCGGGCACTCTTTGGGCCGGCGCAGCACGCAGAAACACCTAGATTGAAGATAAGCGCCTTTTTGTCATTGACCGCGACCTACATTGAAGATGCACAATCTTCTTTCAATTCCGGCCGAACGGAAGGAGATATCTGCTCAAAACTTTCTGTGCAGGTGCAGACAGTGGCACCCGACATGCCTGCGTTGTCGTTTTCCGCCGGGCACTCTTTGGGCCGGCGCAGCACGCAGAAACACCTAGATTGAAGATAAGCGCCTTTTGCCATTGACCGCGACGAACATAGAAGATGCACAAACGTCTTGCAATTCCGGCCGAATGGAAGGAGATATCTGCTCAAAACTTTCTGTGCAGGTGTAGACAGTGGCACCCGACATGCCTGCGTTGTCGTTTTCCGCCGGGCACTCTTTGGGCCGGCGCAGCACGCAGAAACACCTAGATTGAAGATAAGCGCCTTTTTGTCATTGACCGCGACCTACATTGAAGATGCACAATCTTCTTTCAATTCCGGCCGAACGGAAGGAGATATCTGCTCAAAACATTCTGTGCAGGTGCAGACAGTGGCACCCGACATGCCTGCGTTGTCGTTTTCCGCCGGGCACTCTTTGAGCCGGAGCAGCACGCAGAAACACCTACATTGAAGATAAGCGCCTTTTGCCATTGACCGCGACAAACATAGAAGATGCACAATCTTCTTTCAATTACGGCCGAACGGAAGGAGATATCTGCTCAAAACTTTCTGTGCAGGTGCAGACAGTGGCACCCGACATGCCTGCGTTGTCGTTTTCCGCCGGGCACTCTTTGGGCCGGCGCAGCACGCAGAAACACCTAGATTGAAGATAAGCGCCTTTTTGTTATTGACCGCGACCTACATTGAAGATGCACAATCTTCTTTCAATTCCGGCCGAACGGAAGGAGATATCTGCTCAAAACTTTCTGTGCAGGTGCAGACAGTGGCACTCGACATGCCTGCGTTGTCGTTTTCCGCCGGGCACTCTTTGGGCCGGCGCAGCACGCAGAAACACCTAGATTGAAGATAAGCGCCTTTTGCCATTGACCGCGACGAACATAGAAGATGCACAAACGTCTTGCAATTCCGGCCGAATGGAAGGAGATATCTGCTCAAAACTTTCTGTGCAGGTGCAGACAGTGGCACCCGACATGCCTGCGTTGTCGTTTTCCGCCGGGCACTCTTTGGGCCGGAGCAGCACGCAGAAACACCTAGATTGAAGATAAGCGCCTTTTGCCATTGACCGCGACGAACATAGAAGATGCACAAACGTCTTGCAATTCCGGCCGAATGGAAGGAGATATCTGCTCAAACCTTTCTGTGCAGGTGCAGACAGTGGCACCCGACATGCCTGCGTTGTCGTTTTCCGCCGGGCACTCTTTGGGCCGGAGCAGCACGCAGAAACACCTAGATTGAAGATAAGCTCCTTTTGTCATTGACCGCGACGAACATAGAAGATGCACAAACTTCTTGCAATTCCGGCCGAATGGAAGGAGATATCTGCTCAAAACTTTCTGTGCAGGTGTAGACAGTGGCACCCGACATGCCTGCGTTGTCGTTTTCCGCCGGGCATTCTTTGGGCCGGCGCAGCACGCAGAAACACCTAGATT